>NC_025993.2:97378189-97678189 GCF_000442705.2 Elaeis guineensis | reverse complement strand
AAATTCTCCCTGACTATGGGCGGCCCACTGCCAGACGGTTACAAACGTCGCCATCAATCCGTTACCTCCTCCGCCTATAAAAAGGGGGACCCAGATACGTTATTCTATAAGCTCATTCCTTATCTCAAAACTCTGCTAAATTCTCCGTTCGAGCGCTCCATTCTTGTTGAGGCAGAGAACTGACTTGAGCGTCGAAGGGTCTTGCCGGAGCAATCCCACCTCCGGTTTAGACTTCCCTTGCAGGTCCCGGTGGCGACCGCGACTTCCCCGACTCCAGCTTCTCCGACGCAAGTGGATTTTTGCACCAACAGGATTGGCGCTAGAAGGAGGGCTTGAACCTTCGCAGTACCCTTGTTCTTAAAAGAGCGTTCAATGGAGCCGCCTCCGATCATCTCCTCCGACACCCACTCCTTATTTTCCCCCGCTGGATCCACACTCGATGCCTCCACGCAAGGCGTCCACGCGACGGTCCACGGCCTCCGCGGCCAGATCTCAGGCTCCAGCCTCCCCTCCTATTTCTCAACCTCCTCCTCCTCCTCCTCCAACGGTGGCGGTCGGCGCGGAGCAGTTTGACTTGCTGGCATAGCAGGTCAGAGGCCTCGTCGAAGCTGTGCAAGCAATGCAGCAGCAGCAGCCGCAGGCGTCAGCGCACCCGGAAAGGGCGTCTCCAGAATGTCAGAACCCGGCGGCGGGGCGGGCCACCTGGGCCAGCCGCCCCGTCCTTCCTGGGAAAACAAATCCAAGGGTAGAGAGCCCTCAATCGGACCACGACTCCACCCCTGGAAGATCCCTGCCCCCGTTCTGCCAGAGGACCCTCGAGACTCGAAGTCGAGAGGATTTCCTAGACCGGAGGCTCCAGGAGATGAACCGACAGATTGAAGAACTCCACCATGCGCCCCCCGCTTATGGTGAGGACATTTGTACTGACCCTCCCTTCTCCCAAACGATCATGCAGGAACCGATCCCGCCAAACTTCAAGCTTCCCCAGTTCGAAAGCAACGACGGGACTTCGGACCCGGTTGATCATCTGGAGGCCTTCCGGACGATGATGCTGCTTCACGGTGCTCCTGATGCCATCTTATGCCGGGCTTTCCCATCTACTTTGAAGGGAGCAGCGAGGAACTGGTATTCGGCTTTGAAGTCGGGTACCATCTTCTCCTTCGATCAAATGAGCCATCAATTTGTGGCCCATTTTGTCAGCAGCCGGTGGCCCCGGAAGGGTTCGGAGTCCCTCATCAACATCAAGCAGAGGGAAGGAAAGTCCATACGGGCCTACATCAACCGCTTCAACATCGCGGCGCTGGAGGTCCGGAACTTGGACCAATCAGTTGCCATGGCCGCCCTAAAAGGCGGCCTTCAGAAGAATGATCTTTTGTTCTCCCTGGAGAAGAAGTATCCCAGGGATTTTGCCGATTTGCTGGCTCGGGCTGAGGGATACGCCCGAGCGGAAGAAGTCTTCAAAATGAAGGATGAAGAGACAGCAAGGGAGCGGCAAGCGGGAGATTCGAGTAAGCCCGCAGTTGAGAAAAGGCCAAAGGAAGCCCGGCCGCGTTCTCGATCCCCTCCTGGGCATAAGCACGCCCATACTCCACCCCGGGCACGCAGGCAGAGAAGCCCAGACCGTGGGGTTCGGCGGGATTCTCCACCAGGGAGATTCTGCAACTACGCCCCCCTCAACGCCTCGAAGGCCCAGGTATTAATGGAGGTCAGGGAGCAGCTCCCTAGGCCGGAGAGGATGCGCACACACCCCGAAAAGTGCAACCCCAACAAGTTCTGCCTCTACCACCGCGACCACGGCCACGACACAGAGGAATGCATCCAGCTCCAGGACGAGATCGAGGAGCTCATTCGGCGAGGTCGACTTGACAGATTCATCCACCGCAGGCCTGAGGGTAGAGGAGACCGGCCAAGAGCCCTTCCACAGCCTGAACCGCCGAGAAGGGGGGAGCAACCCGGGGACCAGCCTCCCATCGGGACCATCGACTCCATCACCGGAGGGCCTCAAGGAGGAGCGGGCCACCCGCGACCGTGGAGCTCGAAAAACCTGTAAATGTATCACTTACGATTTCGCCTTGAATCTAATTTTCTTTCTACTTAACGTGCTCTTCCCACCTGGCGTGGATTTATTATGATTGGATACGACCCCACCGAACACTTAAAACAGAGTTATGTCAGGAACAGGAGGAGAACCTCGTCCTGACATAAACAAAGTTAAAAGCCCGATTCTTTTAGACCGGATGGGGGGAGAGGCCTTACAACGCCCTAATGTGTCCCCACAGTCATGTCAGGAACAGGAGGAGAACCTCGTCCTGATATGAGCAAAGTCAAAGGCCCGGTTCTTTTAGACCGGATGGGGGGAAAGGCCTTACAATGCCCTAATGTGCCCCCACAGCCATGTCAGGAACAGGAGGAGAACCTCGTCCTGACATGAGCAAAGTCGAAGGTCCGATTCTTTTAGACCGGATGGGGGGAGAGGCCTCACAACGCCCTAATGTGCCCCCACAGCCATGTCAGGAACAGGAGGAGAACCTCGTCCTGACATGAGCAAAGTCGAAGGCCCGATTCTTTTAGACCGAATGGGGGGAGAGGCCTTACAGCGCCCTAACGCACCCCCACAGCCAAGCCGGGAATGGGAGGAGAACCTCACACTGGCTCGAACAAAAAGGAAGACTTCACCCGGACTCCTATGGGAGCCGGGTTCCGCCCACAAGGAAGACTTCACCCGCGCTCCTACGGGAGCCGGGTTCCATCCACAAGGAAGACTTCACCCGGACTCCTATGGGAGCCGGGTTCCGTCCACAAGGAAGACTTCACCCGGACTCCTACGGGAGCCGGGTTCCGCCCACAAGGAAGACTTCACCCGGACTCCTACGGGAGCTGGGTTCCATCCACAAGGAAGACTTCACCCGGACTCCTACGGGAGCCGGGTTCCGCCCACAAGGAAGATTTCACCCGGACTCCTACGGGAGCCGGGTTTCGTCCACAAGGAAGACTTCATCCGGACTCCTACGAGAGTCGGGTTCCAGCCACGACGCCAGGGAAGACTTCACCTGGACTCCTACGGGAGCCGGGTTCCGGCCACGACGCCAGGGAAGACTTCACCCGGACTCCTACGGGAGCCGGGTTCCGTCCACGACGCCAAGGAAGACTTTCGGCATCGGTTAGGAAGACAACGACATCCTCGAAATAATGTGGGGCCCAGACGGCCAAGCTCGGGCTTGCGGCCACACACGACGAGAAAGGCGAGATAACGCATCGACGATCGGGCACCCCCTGACGACGTCTACATCAGACAAGTCAAACGACAAGAAAGGTTCGGCAGACAGCAATATTAGTGCAACGCGCGGATGAGGTAACACAAAATATTCTTTTTATTCTATTTTCGATATACACACTACAAAGCCAGGAAGGCCAAGGAAAGAAGGGCAAAACGCCAAAAACAAAGTAACTACATGACAAGACAGAAAGACAAAAAGGGCTCTAAGGAGGCCCTGCTCCCTCCGACCTAGAGTTATCTATTCCGTCCCTCAACCAGGACTGCCTCAGATTCTTAATTTCCTCTTCTAGCTCTTCCCTCTTCCGCAGCGCATCCTGGAGCGCCCGACGAAGTTGCTGGCTCTCAGCCTCCGCCTCTCGATGCCTCTTCCTCAAAACTTCGGGCTCCGCCTCCGCGTCCGCGATGGTCCGCCGCTCGAGTGCCAGTTGGATCTTCACTTGTTGCAGCTCGGCTGTCTTTTCCCCGAGGGAGACAGAAATCCCCTCAATGGTGCCTCTTAGGGCTTGGAGCTCTTCAGAATCTTGGGCGGAAGTAAGCTGTGCCCTGCTAGCCAGCTGTCTCTGGAGACGGACGACTTCGTCGGCTGCCGTCCTGAATCTCCCTTTGTATTCTTCCACTTGCCTGCGCCAGCTAGCCCGTTGCACGTCATGGCTCACCTCGGCATCCTGAAGCTGCTGCTGAAGGTCGGAAACCTTCTGCGACCACCTCTGGTCATCGTCGACCCGAGCCAAGAGCCGGGATGAATTTCCTTCCAACTGGCCGATCTTCTCCTTCGCAGCTGACAGTTCCACCTTGAGGGCGCTGATCCTGGCGGCCTGGGCCCAAATCCGATCGCTGGAGCTCTTCTTGCATTCTTCGAGCTCCTTTGCAAAGTTCGCCTTCCCCCGGCTATACTCCATGATCCCCTTCACATGGAGACTCCGAAAGTGGGCGGCCTCAGCGGCAGCTTCAGAGTGACCTTCTCTCGATTTGTGGAGCTCGGCTTCCGTCTTCTTTAACTTCTTCGTCAGGTGAAGGACCACCTTTTTCAACCGCTGGATCGTCGATTTCAGTGGGACCCCCAAGGGCAGGGGGAGTGCTTCTGCAGGACACTGCCATCGGAAGGTAAAGGCGTCAAAGAACGATTCATTGCAGGAAGAAAAACAGAGAGAAGGAGGGAGGAGGAAAGAGAAGCCGTCCGCAACAAGAAATTCAACTTTATTGATTGAATGATTTTTAAAGACAAACAGAAAAGAAAAATTGCGATGAAATAAAGGTACAAGATCGGAGGTCTCAGACCTCAGGGGCGGGGGGTGGAGAACTCGGTGCGGGGGCTGCGACAGCAGTGGCGGCTGACGAGGGGCCGGCCTCGTCCTCAGACTCCTCGCCTAGGAAGCTGAGGTCGAGCTCTGGGAATTTTCTGGCCACCTTCTCTTGGCAGAGCTCGAACCCCTTAATGAATGCTTTCTGGCCGAACTGGACATTCAGGTCCCTCATCTCCGCGAAGGCCTTGAATTCCTCCACCGCAAGGGCTCTGGCCTCCGAGACCAGGACCGGAGTTTGCTCGACCAAGTGGGCGACCTCGGCCTCCGCCTTCCTCGCCGATTCCTCCAAGATCTGCCTCTCCTCCTCCCGGGCTTTCTTCTCCCTTTCCAGGGCCTCCTGGAGGGTGGCTACTTCGACCGTCTTTGCTTGGAGGCGAGCAACCTCCGCCTGACAGCATTCCTCCACCTGGAGGATGTCCCTCCTCGTGCGGCTCATCGCCTCGATATAGGCGAGGAGCTGGTGCCCAATCTGCAAAGACAGCTAGAGAATCAGTACAAAGGCCGAATAGCCATGTAAATGAAGAGTCGCTCACCTCAAGGAAGGATCCCAAAGAATCCCAAACCCGCTGCTCAGGATCGGCACGGTCGATCCTCTCCACGACGTCAGGCAGAATGCAGCCGTCGATCAGCCGCCTGATCAAGTCCCTATCATTGAAGGGATTCTCCGACCCCTCCTCGGAGTAGAGGGACTCGTCCGCAGCATTTCGATGGCTACTCGCCCTGCGGGCCACCGATTTCCTCCTTTTCCCCACGGCGGGCGCCTCCGTGGGGCGAACCCCCGGGGCGGGGGCCCCAATCGACGGACTCCTCGAGGAGGCCCGGGGAGCTATTGGCTCGGCATCCGAGGGAATGTCGATGGCCGGGGCCGCCTGGACGGGTGCCGCTAAGCTCGTCTCCTCCGCCCTGGCCCTCTTCGCCGATCCGGAGGTCGTAGCGCCCTTTCTCTTGTGGACCCTCATGCCCCTGGCGAGCATCCGCACTGCTTCGGCGTTCATTCCTAAAAAAAAAAAATAAAAGAAGAGAAGAAAAAGAGAGAGAGAAAAGGAAAGAAGAAAAAGAAGCAAACCAATCAGTCAAAAAAAAAAAAAAAAGAGAAAAGAAAGAAGAGAGAAAGAAAGAAACAGGGGGGAAAGAGAGAGAGAAGGAAGAGGAGGTAGAAAGAAGAAGAGAAGGGAGGCATGAAAAGAGAAGATAAGGTAAAAGATGAATACTCGCTGGATCCTAGGGACTCAGGCCGATGTTGAAAAGAAACTGCTCCCTCAGAAGATTGGGAAGGGAAGGAGCGGAATAAGCTAGAAGCTTCTGGGCGGCCTGGAGGTCGTCCTCCCCCAGGCTGGGAGCCCGACGGACAGAATCCCTCAGAGAGCCCCAAGGGGGCAGGCCCAGTTTCAAGGTCAGGCAGTGGACGAAGAGGTATTTTCTCTTCCAATTGTGGATCGAAGAAGAGGCGCCTTTCAGCAACCCCTTCTTGCCGAACTGGGGGGAGAAGTACCACCAGTCCTTCGCCGAAGGATGGCGCTTGAAGGTATAGAAGTGCCTAAACAAGGAGAGAGACGGCTGGACCTCGACTACGTGGTAGAGGGAGAGAAATCCTATCAAAAACCTAAAAGAATTCAGGGCCACGGAAGCCAAGGAGATGTCCAAGAAACGGAAGAGGGCAACGACAAAGGAAGGAAGCGGAAGCCAGAGTCCGGCACGGAACGCTTCCTGGTACAAACAAAAGCGACCGGGAGGAGGAGTGCTGGCCCGATCAGAAGGACCAGGCAGCTCCAGATCGTACTCCGGAGGAACTCCGTACTGAACCCTTATCAGAAGGAGCTCCTCCGAGGTCAGGAAACACGGAATGGCGCCCGGCGCGAAAATCGGGCGGGGCCCAGCCCCAGATGCAGGTTCGTCCACAGAGACGGGGACCTGGAGGTTTGAGGCAGAAGAGCTCTCAGAACTGCAGGGAGCAGAAGAGCCGGAAGACATTTCGAGTAGTTTCGAAGGGGGGCTCTAAAGGACCCTAAGAAGGCGGACAGAAGGGGGGATAGAGGTCACAGGAAGCCAACTCGGAGGGATGCAAAAAGATAATGACAGAAAAGAAGTCCCTAGGTGGTGAGAAGAAGGTTGGCGGTGCTGGAACTAACCTATATCGCTCTGAGGGACCTGAGGAACGAAAACAGGAGACGCCTACGACTCGAGAAGACGCCCACTGAAACAGGGCTCTCGAAGAAAAGGCAAACGCTGGTAAGAACTCAGGAACGAAGTAGGGCACCTAAAGGTGGGAGGACGGGTTTAAATAGACCCTGGGATCCGGTGCCATAATGATCGCGAATCCCCCTAGGCCAGTCCGCATCCGACACGTGTCCCACTCCCCCTGGCAGGCGGCTAAAAGCGGCTGACGGTTGGCAGGGCCATTATTGCGCCATACCTAGGCCAGTGTACCTACGAGAATTTCGAAGAGTCACTTCGTACCGCCCCAATTTGAAAAGACTCCGGCACGCACGCAATTAATGTCCCAAAATATTTGGGGGCAGCAGTGCGTGGGATTCGAGGGGACGACTTCGGCTGTACCCCCCTCTCTGTACTTCCTCCGTTCGAAATTCAAACTCGGAAGTAGGGGGACTGGTGTTGGGTATAAAATATCCACAGCCGAAGTCCTCAACAGAATCAACGATTCCGCCCACGATGCCGACCTCAAAGGAAGACTCCGCCCGGACTCCTACGGGAGCCGGGCTTCGTCCTCGACTCCAACGGCTGCAGACAGACTTCGTCCAAACTCCTACGGGAGCCGGACTCCGCCGACAACTCTGACCTCAAGTTGACTCCGCCCGGACTCCTACGGGAGCCGGACTTCGCCTTTAACTTCGATTGCAGAAAGACTCCGCCCGAACCCCTACGGGAGCCGGGCTTCGTCCTCGACTCCAACGGCTGCAGACAGACTTCGTCCGGACTCCTACGGGAGTCGGACTCCGCCGACAACTCCGACCTCAAGTTGACTCCGCCCGGACTCTACGGGAGCCGGGCTCCGTCCTCAACATCAACTGCTGGTAAGCCCCGTCCGGACTCCTACGGGAGCCAGACTTCGCCTTTAACTTCGATTGCAGAAAGACTCCGCCCGGACCCCTACGGGAGCCGGGCTTCGTCCTCGACTCCAACGGCTGCAGACAGACTTCGTCCGGACTCCTACGGGAGCCAGACTCCGCCGATGACTTCAACAGTAAGTAGACTCCGCCCGGACTCCTACGGGAGCCGGGCTCCGTCCTCAACGTCAACTGCTCCGCCCGGACTCCTACGGGAGCCGGGCTCCGTCCTCAACGTCAACTACTCCGCCCGGACTCCTACGGGAGCCGGGCTCCGTCCTCAACGTCAACTGCTGGTAAGCTGTCCAGACTCCTACAGGAGCCGATCTTCGCCTCTGACTTTAATTGCAGGAAGACTCCGCCCGGACCCCTATGGGAGCCGGGCTCCGTCATCGACATCGACTACAGGACAACTCCGCCGGACTCCTACGGGAGCCGAACTCCACCAACAACTTCAACCGCAAGCGGACTCCATCCGGACTCCTACGGGAGCCGAACTCCGTCCTCAACATCGACCGCTGGTAAATCTCGTCCGGACTCCTACGGGAGCCGGACCTCTCCTTTGACTTTAATTGCAGGGAGACTCCACCCGGACTCCTACGGGAGCCGGGTTTCGTCCTCAACTCCAACAGCTACAAGCAGACTTCGTCCGGACTCCTACGGGAGCCGGACTCCGCCAACAACTTCAACCACAAGTGGACTCCGCCCGGACTCCTATGGGAGCCGGGCTCCGTCCTCAACGTCAGCTGTCGGTAAGCCTTGTCTGGACTCCTACGGGAGCTGGACTTTGCATCTGATTTTGATTGCAGGGGATTCCACCCGGACTCCCACGGGAGCCGAACTCCACCCACTACCCCAATCGCAAGGAGGACTCCGCCCGGACCCCTACGTGGGGTCAGACTCCGATCACAGTCGAACTTCAGCCGACAGATCTGCACTCGCAGGCCACAATCACGGCCACGATTCTGCTACACTTCCTGCGGCGGATTCCGCGCAGCTCCACCACTCCCTGACAGGCCACAGTAACGATCGCAGCACTGCTCCGCTCCCTACGACGGATCCCACGCGGCTCCATTACTACCTGACAGGCCACGATAAACGGCCACGATCCTGCTCCACCTCCTGCGACGGATACCGGGCGATTCTCCCATCCGCTGGCAAGTCACGACAACGGACGCTGCTCCACTCCTCGCAACTGATTCCACGTGGCGAGCTACGGTGATAGCCATGATTTCGCTCCACTACTCTTCGCAATAAATTCTCCCTGACTATGGGCGGCCCACTGCCAGACGGTTACAAACGTCGCCATCAATCCGTTACCTCCTCCGCCTATAAAAAGGGGGACCCAGATACGTTATTCTATAAGCTCATTCCTTATCTCAAAATTCTGCTAAATTCTCCGTTCGAGCGCTCCATTCTTGTTAAGGCAGAGAACTGACTTAAGCGTCGGAGGATCTTACCGGAGCAACCCCACCTCCGATTTAGACTTCCCTTGCAGGTCCCGGCGGCGACCGCGACTTCTCCGACTCCAGCTTCTCCGGCGCAAGTAAATTTTTGCACCAACAGCTCCCATACCTAAATCTGTAAATTTCAAAAATTAAATAGATGATATACCCAATGTAAAATATAATTAAATATTAAAAATAAAAATTTTTAATTTACATACCTGTAATAATACAAGATAACCATCAATCTTGTTCTGATCAGCATAAGAACCCCGACACATAGCTCTATATAGGCAAGCTAGTACTGCACTGCCCCAACTGAATCGACGAGCGAAGTCTAAATCCTCTAATAATGACAAAAACATCAACTTCATTTTATTCGATGAAGTATCGGGTAACAGGACACCACCTAACAACCGCAGCACCTGACCCCTAACATACTGCTGCACTATCTCCTCTGGTGCATCATCCGCAATATGAAAATATCGATAACGATCATCCAAACACTCAATCCTGAGTCGTGAATGATCGAAAAAATATGCGTCGGGCTCAAACCCTAGCAATCGCAAGCACAAAGCCTGCCACTCCAGAATGGTAAGTGTTGGTGCAAAAATCCGCTTGCACCGGAGAAGCTGGAGTGGAGGAAGTCACGGTCACCGTCGGAACCTGCAAAGAAAGTCTAAACCGGAGGTGGGGTTGCTCCGGCAAGACCCTCCGATGCTCAAGTCAGTTCTCTGCCTCAACAAGAATGGAGTGCTCGAACGGAGAATTTAGCAGAGTTTTTAGATGAAAGATGAGAGCTTATCGAATAACGTATCTAGAGCCCCCTTTTATAGGCGGAGGGGGCAGTAACCTGATAGCGACATCTGTAACCGTCTGGCAGTGGGTTGCCCAGGGTCAGGCGAAGTTTGCTGCGAAGAATAGTGGAGTGGATCCGTGGCTATCACCGGGGTGTGCCATGTGGAGTCTGCCGCGGGGAGTAGAGCGGCGTCTGTTGTCGCGACTTGCCAGCGGATAGGAGAATCGCGCGGTATCCGTCGCAGGAAGTGGAGCAGGATCGTGGCCGTTATTGTGGCCTGCCAGGGAGTGATGGAGCTGTGCGGAATCTGCCGCAGAAAGTGGAGCAGGATCGTGGCCGTTATTGTGGCCTGCCTGGGAGTGCAGATCCATCGGCTGAAGTTCGACAGCGGTCGGGGCTGATGATGGAGTCTGGCTCCCGTAGGAGTCCGGGCGGGGTCCTCCTTACGGTTGGAGTTGTCGGCGGAGTTCGGCTCCCGTAGGAGTCCGGGCGGAGTCCTCTCGGAGTTGAGGTCGCGAGCGGAGCCCGACTCCCGTAGGAGTCCGGGCGGAGTCCCCCGCAATCAAAATCAGGTGCGAAGTCCGGCTCCCGTAGGAGTCCGGACGGATCTTACCGGCAGTCGAAGTTGGCGACGGAGCCCGGCTCCCGTGGGAGTCCGGGCGGAGTCCCCCTTGAGGTTGGAGTCGTGGGCGGAGTCCGGCTCCCGTGGGAGTCCGGGCGGAGTCTGTCTGTAGCCGTTGGAGTCAAGGACGAAGCCCGGCTCCCGTAGGAGTCCGGGCGGAGTCTTCCTGCATTTAAAGTCGAAGGCGAAGTCCGGCTCCCGTAGGAGTCCGAACAAGGCTTACCGGCAGTTGATGTTGAGGACGGAGCCCGGCTCCCGTAGGAGTTCGGGCGGAGTCCCCCTTGAGGTTGGAGTTGTCGGTGGAGTCCGGCTCCTGTAGGAGTCCGGACGAAGTCTGTCTGCAGCCGTTGGAATCGAGGATGAAGCCCGGCTCCCGGAGGAGTCCGGGCGGAGTCTTCCTGCAATTAAAGTTAAAGGCGAAGTCCGGCTCCCGTAGGAGTCCGGACAAGGCTTACCGGCAGTTGATGTTGAGGATGGAGCCCAGCTCCCGTAGGAGTTCGGACGGAGTCTACTTGCGGTTGAAGTTGTCGGCGGAGTCCGGCTCCCGTAGGAGTCCGGACTAAGTCTGTCTGCAGCCGTTGGAGTCGAGGACGAAGCCCGACTCCCGTAGGAGCCCGGGCGGAGTTTTCCTGCAATTAAAGTCGAAGGCGAAGTCCGGCTCCCGTAGGAGTCCGAACAAGGCTTACCGGCAATTGATGTTGAGAACGGAGCCCGACTCCCGTAGGAGTCCGAGCGGAGTCCCCTTGAGGTTGGAGTTGTCGGCGGAGTCCGGCTCCCGTAGGAGTCCGGACGAAGTCTGTCTGCAGCCGTCGGAGTCAAGGACGAAGCCCGGCTCCCGTAGGAGTCCGAGCGGAGTCTTCCTGCAATTAAAGTCAAAGGCGAAGTCCGGCTCCCGTAGGAGTCCGAACAAGGCTTACCGACGGTTGATGTTGAGGATGGAGCCCGGCTCCTGTAGGAGTTCGGGCGGAGTCTACTTGTGGTTGAAGTTGTCGGCGGAGTCCGGCTCCCGTATGAGTCCGGACTAAGTCTGTCTGCAGCCGTTGGAGTCGAGGACGAAGCCCGACTCCCGTAGGAGTCCGGGCGGAGTTTTCCTGCAATTAAAGTTAAAGGCGAAGTCCGGCTCCCGTAGGAGTCCGGACAAGGCTTACCGGTAGTTGATGTTGAGGACGGAGCCCGGCTCCCGTAGGAGTTCGGGCGGAGTCTACTTGCGGTTGAAGTTGTCGGCGGAGTCCGGCTCTCGTAGGAGTCCGGACTAAGTCTGTCTGCAGCCGTTGGAGTCGAGGACGAAGCCCGGCTCCCGTAGGAGTCCGGGCGGAGTTTTCCTGCAATTAAAGTCGAAGGCGAAGTCCGGCTCCCGTAGGAGTCCGAACAAGGCTTACCGGCAGTTGATGTTGAGGACGGAGCCCGGCTCCCGTAGGAGTCCGGGTGGAGTCCCCCTTGAGGTTGGAGTTGTCGGCGGAGTCCGACTCCCGTAGGAGTTCGGACAAAGTCTGTCTGCAGCCGTCGGAGTCGAGGACGAAGCCCGGCTCCCGTAGGAGTCCGGGCGGAGTCTTCCTGCAATTAAAGTCAAAGGCGAAGTTCGGCTCCCGTAGGAGTCCGAACAAGGCTTACCGGCAGTTGATGTTGAGGACGGAGCCCGGCTCCCGTAGGAGTTCGGGCGGAGTCTACTTGCAGTTGAAGTTATCGGCGGAGTCCGGCTCCCGTAGGAGTCCGGACTAAGTCTGTCTGCAACCGTTGGAGTCGAGGATGAAGCCCAGCTCCCGTAGGAGTCCGGGTGGAGTTTCCTGCAATTAAAGTCGAAGGCGAAGTCCGGCTCCCGTAGGAGTCCGAACAAGGCTTACCGGCAGTTGATGTTACGATCAGAGCCCGGTTCCCGTAGGAGTCCGGGCGGAGTCCTCCTGGAGCTGATTCTGCTGAGGACTTCGGCTGTGGGTATTTTATACCCAACACCAGTCCCCCTACTTCCGAGTTTGAATTTCGAACGAAGGAAGTATAGAGAGATGGGCACAGCCGAAACTGTCCCCTCGAATCCTGCGCACTGCCGCTCCCAAATAATTTTGGCATTAAATGTGCGCGTGCTGGAGTCTTTTCGGATCGGGGCGATACGAAGGGACCCTTCAAAATTCTCGCCGGTACACTGGCCCAGGTACGGCGCCATAATGGCCCTGCTGATCCGTCAGCCACTTTTAGCCGCCCGCCGGGGGGAGTGGGACACGTGCCGGGTGCGGACTGGCTTGGGGGGATTCGTGATCATTATGGCGTCGGATCTCAGGGTCTATTTAAACCCGTCCTCCCACCTTTAGGTGCCCTATTCCGTTCCAGAGTTTCTATCCGTGTCTACCTTCTCTTCGAGAGCCCTATTTCAGTGGGCATCTTCTCGAGCCGTAGGTGTCTTCCAAATCGTCCCTGTCTTCGCCCCTCTGGTCCCTCAAAGCGATATAGGTTAGTTCCAGCACCTTCAACCTTCTTCCCACCGCCTATGGACTTCTTCTCTGTCATTATTTTTTGCATCCTTCCGAGTTAGTTTCCTGTGGCCTCTCGTCCCCCATCCTGTCCGTCTTCTTAGGGACCTTTAGAGCCCTCCTTCGAAACTACCCGAAATGTCGTCCGGCTCTTCCGCTCCCTGCAGTTCCAGAAGCTCTTCCGCCTCAAACCCCCAGGTCCCCCGCTCCGTAGACGAACCTGCGTCTGGGGCTGGGCTCCGCCCAGTTTTTGCACCGGGCGCCATTCCATGTTCCCTGACCTCGGAGGAACTCCTTCTGATAAGGGTTCAGTATGGAGTTCCTCCGGAGTACGACCTGGAGCTGCCTGGCCCTTCTGACCGAGCCAGCACTCCCCCATCTGGTCGTTTTTGTCTGTACCAGAAAGCATTCCGTGCTGGACTCCGGCTTCCGCTTCCTCCTTTGTTGTTGCCCTCTTCCGCTTCTTAGACATCTCCTTGGCTTCCGTGGCCCCGAATTCTTTTAGGTTTTTGATAGGATTTCTCTCCCTTTGCCATGTAGTCGAGGTCCAACCGTCCTCTCCCTTTTAGGCACTTCTATACTTTCAAGCGCCATCCTTCGGCGAAGGACTGGTGGTACTTCTCCCCCCAGTTCGGCAAGAAGGGGTTGCTGAAAGGCGCCCCTTCTTCAATCCACAATTGGAAGGAAAATATCTCTTCGTCCACTGCCGACCTTGAGACTGGGCCTGCCCCCTTGGGGCTCTCTGAGGGATTCTGTCCGCCGGGCCCCCAGCCTGGGGGAGAATGACCTCCAGGCTGCCCGGAAGCTTCTAGCTTACTCCGCTCCTTCCCTTCCCAATCTTCTGAGGGAGTAATTTCTTTTCAACATCGGCCTGAGTCTCCAGGATCCAGCGAGTATTCATCTTTTACCTTATCTTCTCTTTTCATGCCTTTCTCCTTTTCCTTTCTCTTTTTACCTCTTCTTTCTTCTCTCTCTTTTTCCCCTCTGTTTCTTTCTTTCTTTCTCCCCTTTCTTCTCTTTTTTTTTTTTTTTTGACTCTTGATTGATTGGTTTGCTTCTTTTTCTTCTTTCCTTTTCTCTCTCTCTTTTTCTCTTTTTCTTTTTTTTTTTTTTTTTAGGAATGGACGCCGAAGCAGCACGGATGCTTGCCAGGGGCCTTAGGGCCCACAAGAGAAAGGGTGCTGCGACCTCCGGATCGGTGAAGAGGGCCAGGGCGGAGAGTCGAGCTTAGCTGCACCCGTCCAGGCGGCCCCGGCCATCGACATTCCCTCGGATGCCGAGCCAACGGCCCCCGGGCCTTCTCGAGGAGTCCGCCGACTGGGGCCCCCATTTCGGGGGTCCGCTCCACGGAGGTGCCCATAGCCGAGAGGAAAAGAAGGAAATCGGTGGCCCGGAGGGCGAGTAGCCGCCGAACTGCCGCGGACGAGTCCCTCTGCTCTGAAGAGGGGTCGGAGAATCCCTTCAACGATAGGGACTTGATCAGGCGGCTGATCGACGGCTGCATTCTGCCTGACGTCGTTGAGAGGATCGACCGCGCCGATCCTGAGCAGCGGGCTTGGGACTCTTTGGGGTCCTTCCTTGAGGTAAGCGAATCTTCATTTTCATGGCTATTCGCCTTTGTTCTAATTCCCTAGCCGCCCTTGCAGATTGGGCACCAGCTCCTCGCCTATATCGAGGCGGTGAGCCGTGCGAGGAGGGACATCCTCCAGGTGGAGGAACGCTGTCAGGTCGAGGTTGCTCGCCTCCAAGCAAAGATGGCCGAAGTAGTCGCCCTCCAGAGGCCCTGGAGAGAGAGAAACAAGCCCGGAGGAGGAGAGGCAGACCTTGGAGGAATCGGCGAGAAAGGCAGAGGCCGAGGTCGCCAACTTGGCCGAGCAAATTTTGATCCTGGTCTCGGAGGCCAGAGCCTTGCGGTAGAGGAATTCAAGCCTCCGTGGAGATGAGGGACCTGAAGGTCCAATTTGGCCAGGAAGCATTCATAAAGGGGTTCGAGCTCTGTCAAGAGAAGGTGGCCAGAAAATTTCCAGAGCTCGACCTCAGCTTCCTAGGCGAGGAGTCTGAAGACGAGACCGGCCCCCGCCAGCCGCCACCGCTGTCGCAGCCCCCTTGCCGGGGACGTCGAGTTCTCCAACCCCCGCCCCCGAGGTCTGAGACCTCCGATCTTATACCTTTATTTCGTCGCAATTTTTCTTTTCTGTTTGTCTTCAAAAATCATCCAATCAATAAAGTTGAATTTCTTGTTGCGGACGGCTTCTCCTCCCCATCCTCCTTCTCTCTGTTCTTCTTCCTGCAATGAGTCGTGCTTTGACGCTTTTGCCTTCCGATGGCAGTGTCCTGCAGAAGCACTCCCCCTGCCCCTGGGGGTCCCACTGAAATTGACGATCCAGCGGCTGAAGAAGGAAGTCCTTCACCTGACAAAGAAGTTAAAGAAGATGGAAGGCGAGCTCCGCAGATTGAGAGAGGGTCATTCTGAAGCCACCGCTGAGGCCACCCACTTTCGAAATCTCCACGTGAAGGAGATCATGGAGTATAGTCGGAGGAAGGCGGACTTCGCGAAGGAACTCAAGGAATGCAAGAAGAGCGCCAGCGATCGAATTTGGACCCAGGCCGCCAGGATCAGCGCCCTCAAGGTGGAACTGTCAGCTGCGAAGGGGAAGATCGGCCAGCTGGAAGGAAATTCATCCCAGCTCTTGGCCCGGGTCGACGATGACCAGGAGTGGTCGAAGAAGGTCTCCGACCTTCAGCGGCAGCTTCAGGACACCAAGGTGAGCCACGACGTGCATCGGGCTAGCTGGCGCAGGCAGGTGGAAGAATATAAAGGGAGATTCAGGGCGGCGGCCGACGAAGTCGTCCGTCTCCAGAGGCAGCTGGCTAGCAGGGCACAGCTTACTTCCACCTGAGATTCTGATGAGCTCCAAGCCCTAAGAGGCACCGTTGAGGGGATTTCTGTCTCCCTCGGGGAAAAGACAGCTGAGCTGCAACAACTGAAGATCCAACTGGCATACGAGCAGCGGGCCGTCGCGGACGCAGAGGCAGAATCCGAGGTCTTGAGGAAGAGGCGTCGAGAGACGGAGGCGAGAGCCAACGACTTCGTCGGGCGCTCCAGGATGCACTGCAGAAAAGAAAGAGCTAGAGGAAGAAATTGAGAATCTAAGGCAGTCCTGGTTAAGGGATGGAGTAGATAATTCTAGGTCGGAGGGAGCAGGGCCTCCTTAGAGCTCTTTTCGTCTTTCTGTCTTTTCATGTATTTACTTCCCTTTTTATCGTTTTGCCTTTCTTTCCTTGGCCTTCCGGCTTTGTAGCGTGTATATTGGAAATGGAATGAAAAGGATGTTTTGTGTTACCTCGTCCGTGCGTTGCACTAAATTGCTGTCCGCCAACTTTTCTTGTCGTTTGACCTGTCTGATGTAGACGTCGTTGGGGGGCACCCGGTCGTCAATGCGTTAGCTCGTCTTTCTCGTCGTACGTGGCTGCAAGCCCGAGCTTGGCCGTCCGGGCTCTGCAATACTTCGGGGATGTCATTGTCTTCCTAACCGATGTCGAAAGTCTTTTTAGAGGCCGGAGGTGTTCGGTAGGAACTCCCCGTTTCAGTTGGGATGAAGTCCTTTAGGTCTTTTGGTGCGGTTCATCCTTCATCTGTTCCCGTCATAGTTCGTCATCCTTCCTTTTTAATTTTTCTCCTCTTCTCAGAGTGAGGGCCCTCCCCTCGCTTTTCGTGGGGTTGCATAGAAGCAAGGAGGTGCCGCTGAGGGGCCTTTTCCTTTCATCCGATCTTATTGAGCGGCCTGGTTTCGCCACCATCAGCCCTTGCTGCAGAAGTCGCAGGTGGAGCCCGGCTCCCGTAGGAGTTCGAGTGGGGTCTTCCTTGGCGTTGTGCACGAAGTCTGGCTCCCGTAGGAGTCTGGGTGGAGTCTTCCTTGGTGTCGTGGATGGAGCCCGGCTCCCGTAGGAGTCCAGGTGGAGTCTTCCTTGGTGTCGTGGACCGAGCCCGGCTCCCGTAGGAGTCCGGGCCTTCCACTTTGCTCGAGCCAAGGCGAGGTTCTCCTCCCATTCCCGGCTTGACTGTGGGGGCGCGTTAGGGCGCTGTAAGGCCTCTCCCCCCATCCGGTCTAAAAGAATCGGGCCTTTGACTTTGCTCATGTCAGGACGAGGTTCTCCTCCTGTTCCTGACATGGCTGTGGGGGCACATTAGGGCGCTGTAAGGCCTCTCCCTCCATCCGGTCTAAAAGAACCGGGCCTTTGACTTTGCTCATGTCAGGACGAGGTTCTCCTCCTGTTCCTGACATGGCTGTGGGGGCACATTAGGGCGCTGTAAGGCCTCTCCCCCCATCCGATCTAAAAGAACCGGGCCTTTGACTTTGCTCATGTCAGGACGAGGTTCTCCTCCTGTTCCTGACATGGCTGTGGGGGCATATTAGGGCGCTGTAAGGCCTCTCCCTCCATCCGGTCTAAAAGAACCGGGCCTTCAACTTTGCTCATGTCAGGATGAGGTTCTCCTTCTTTTTCTGACATGGCTGTGGGGGCACATTAGGGCGTTGTAAGGCCTCTCCCTCCATCCGATTTCGAGATAGTCGGACTTTCATTTTAGGTATGTTTGGACGGGGTTCCCCCCGTTCCTAGCATAACTTTGTTTCGAGCGTTTGGAGGGGTCACATCTAGTCATAATAAATCCACGCCAGATGGGAAGAGTACGTCAAGTAGAAAGAAATTTAGATTCAAGGTAAAATCGTAAGTGATACATTTACAGATTTTTCGAGTTCCACGGTCGCGGGTGGTCCGCTCCTCCTTGAGGCCCTCCGGTGATGGAGTCGATGGTCCCGATGGGAGGCCGGTCCCCGGGTTGCTCCTCCCTTCTTGGTGGTTCAGGCTACGGAAGGGCCCTTGGCCGATCTCCTCTACCCTCGGGCCTGCGTCGGATGAACCTGTCGAGTCAACCTCGCCGAATGAGCTCCTCGATCTCGTCCCGGAGCTGGATGCATTCCTCTGTGTCGTGGCCGTGGTCGCGGTGGTAGAGGCAGAACTTGTTGGGGTTGCGCTTCCCGGGGTGTGTGCGCATCCTCTCCGACCTAGGGAGCTGCTCCCTGACCTCCATCAATACCTGGGCCTTCGAGGCGTTGAGGGGGGCGTAGTTGCGGAATCTCCCTGGTGGGGAACCCCGCCGAACCCCGCGATCCGGGCTTCTCTGCCTGCGCGCCCGGGGTGGAGTATGGGCGCGCTTATGCCCAGGAGGGGATCGAGAACGCAGCCGGGCTTCCTTTGGCCTTTTTTCAATTGCGGACTTACTCAAGTCTCCCGCTTGCCGCTCCCTCGCCGTCTCTTCATCCTTCATTTTGAAGGCTTCTTCCGCTCGGGCGTATCCTTCAGCCCGGACCAGCAAATCAGCAAAATCCCTGGGATACTTCTTCTCCAGGGAGAACAAAAGATCATTCTTCTGAAGGCCACCCTTCAGGGCGGCCATTGCGACTGATTGGTCCAAGTTCCGGACCTCCAACGCCGCGATGTTGAAGCAGTTGATGTAGGCCCGAATGGACTCCCCTTCCCTTTGCTTGATGTTGATGAGAGACTCCGAATCCTTCCGGGGGCGCCGGCTGCTGACAAAATGGGCCACAAATTGGTGGCTCATTTGATCGAAGGAAAAGATGGTACCCGATTTCAAAGCTGAGTACCAGTTCCTCGCTGCTCCCTTCAAGGTGGACGGGAAGGCCCGGCATAAAATGGCATCAGGAGCACCGTGAAGCAACATCATCGTCCGGAAGGCCTCCAGATGATCAACCGGGTCCGAAGTCCCATCGTAGCTTTCGAACTGGAGAAGCTTGAAGTTTGGCGGGATCGGTTCCTGCATGATCATTTGGGAGAAGGGAGGGTCAGTACAAATATCCTCACCATAAGCGGAGGGCGCATGGCGGAGTTCTTCGATCCGCCGGTTCATCTCCTGGAGCCTCCGGTCCAGAAAATCCTCTCGACTTTGAGTCTCGAGGGTCCTCTGGCAGAACGGGGGCAGGGATCTTCCAGGGGTGGAGTCATGGTCTGATTGAGGGCTCTCTACCCTCGGGTTCATTTTTCCAGGAAGGACGGGGCGGCTGGCCCAGGTGGCCCGCCCCGCCGTCGGATTCTGGTATTCCGGGGATGCCCTTTTCGGGCGTACCGATGTCTGCGGCTGCTGCTGCTGCATAGCTTGCACAGCCTCGGTGAGGCCTCTGACATGCTGTGCCAGCAGGTCAAACTGCTCCGCGCCGACCACCGCCGCCGGAGGAGGAGGAGGAGGTTGAGAAACAGGAGGGGAGGCCGGAGCCTGAGATCTGGCCGTGGAGGCCGTGGACCGTCGCGTGGACGCCTTGCGAGGAGGCATCAAGTATGGATCCCATGGGGGGAAACAAGGAGTGGGTGTCGGAGGAGACGATCGGGGGTGGCTCCGTTGAACGCTCCTTCAAGAACAAGGGTGCCGCGAAGACACAGACCCTTCCTCCAGCGCCAATCCTGTTGGTGCAAAAATCCGCTTGCGCCGGAGAAGCTGGAGTCGAGGAAGTCGCGGTCGCCGCCGGGACCTGCAAAGGAAGTCTAAACCGGAAGTGGGGTTGCTCCAGCAAGACCCTCCGACGCTCAAGTCAGTTCTCTGCCTCAACAAGAATGGAGTGCTCGAACGGAGAATTTAGCAGAGTTTTTAGATGAAAGATGAGAGCTTATCGAATAACGTATCTGGAGCTCCCTTTTATAGGCGGAGGGGGCAGTAGCCTGATAACGACATCTGTAACCGTCTGGCAGTCGGTTGCCCAGGGTTAGGCGAAGTTTGCTGCGAAGAGTAGTGGAGTGGACCCGTGGCTATCACCGGGGTGTGCCACGTGGAGTCTGCCGCGGGGAGTGGAGCGGCGTCTGTTGTCGCGACTTGCCAGTAGATAGGAGAATCACGCGGTATCCATCGCAGGAAGTCGAGCAGGATCGTGGCCGTTATTGTGGCCTGCCAGAGAGTGATGGAGCTGCGTGAAATCTGCCGCAGGAAGTGGAGCAGGATCGTGGCCGTTATTGTGGCCTGCCTGGGAGTGCAGATCCGTCGGCTGAAGTTCGGCAGCGGTCGGGGCTGATGACGGAGTCTGGCTCCCGTAGGAGTCAGGGCGGGGTCCTCCTTGCGGTTGGAGTTGTCGGCGGAGTCCGGCTCCCGTAGGAGTCCGGGCGGAGTCCTCTCGGAGTTGAGGTCGCGGGCGGAGCCCGGCTCCCGTAAGAGTCTGGGCGGAGCCCCCGCAATCAAAATCAGGTGCGAAGTCCGACTCTCGTAGGAGTCCGGACGGATCTTACCGGCAGTCGAAGTTGGCGACGGAGCCCGACTCCTGTGGGAGTCCGGGCGGAGTCCCCCTTGAGGTTGGAGTCGTGGGCGGAGTCTGACTCCCGTGGGAGTCCGGGCGGAGTCTGTCTGCAGCCGTTGGAGTCAAGGACGAAGCCCGGCTCCCGTAGGAGTCCGGGCGGAGTCTTCCTGCAATTAAAGTCGAAGGCGAAGTCCGGCTCCTGTAGGAGTCCGAACAAGGCTTACCGGCAGTTGATGTTGAGGATGGAGCCCGGCTCCCGTAGGAGTCCGGGCAGAGTCCCCCTTGAGGTTGGAGTTGTCGGCCGAGTCTGGCTCCCGTAGGAGTCCGGACGAAGTCTGTCTGCAGCCGTTGAAATTGAGGATGAAGCCTGGCTCCCGTAGGAGTCCGGGCGGAGTCTTCCTGTAATTAAAGTTAAAGGCGAAGTCCGACTCCCGTAGGAGTCCGGACAAGGCTTACCGGCAGTTGATGTTGAGGACGGAGTCCGGCTCCCGTAGGAGTTCGGGCGGAGTCTACTTGCGGTTGAAGTTGTCGGCGGAGTCCGGCTCCCGTAGGAGTCCGGACTAAGTCTGTCTGCAGCCGTTGGAGTCGAGGACGAAGCCCGGCTCCCGTAGGAGTCCGAGCGGAGTTTTCCTGCAATTAAAGTCGAAGGCGAAGTTCGGCTCCCGTAGGAGTTCGAACAAGGCTTACCGGCAGTTGATGTTGAGGACGGAGCCCGGCTCCTGTAGGAGTCCGGGCGGAGTTCCCCTTGAGGTTGGAGTTGTCGGCGGAGTCCGGCTCCTGTAGGAGTCTGGACGAAGTCTGTCTGCAGCCGTCGGAGTCGAGGACGAAGCCCGGCTCCCGTAGGAGTCCGGGCGGAGTCTTCCTACAATTAAAGTCAAAGGCGAAGTCTGGCTCCCGTAGGAGTCCGAACAAGGCTTACCGGCAGTTGATGTTGAGGACGGTGCCCGGCTCCCGTAGGAGTTCGGGCGGAGTCTACTTGCGGTTGAAGTTATCGGCGGAGTCTGGCTCCCGTAGGAGTCCGGACTAAGTCTGTCTGCAGCCGTTGGAGTCGAGGACGAAGCCCGGCTCCCGTAGGAGTCCGGGCGGAGTTTTCCTGCAATTAAAGTTAAAGGCGAAGTCCGGCTCCCATAGGAGTCCGGACAAGGCTTACCGGCAGTTGATGTTGAGGACGGAGCCCGGTTCCCGTAGGAGTTCGGGCGGAGTCTACTTGCGGTTGAAGTTGTCGGCGGAGTTCGGCTCCCGTAGGAGTCCGGACTAAGTCTGTCTGCAGCCGTTGGAGTCGAGGACGAAGCTCGGCTCCCGTAGGAGTCCGGACGGAGTTTTCCTGCAATTAAAGTTGAAGGCGAAGTCCGGCTCCCGTAGGAGTCCAAACAAGGCTTACCGGCAGTTGATGTTGAGGACGGAGCCCGGCTCCCGTAGGAGTCCGGGTGGAGTCCCCCTTGAGGTTGGAGTTTTCGGCGGAGTCCGGCTCCCGTAGGAGTCCGAACGAAGTCTGTCTGCAGCCGTCGGAGTCGAGGACGAAGCCCGGCTCCCGTAGGAGTCCGGACGGAGTCTTCCTGCAATTAAAGTCAAAGGCGAAGTCCGGCCCCTGTAGGAGTCCGAACAAGGCTTACCGGCAGTTGATGTTGAGGATGGAGCCCGGCTCCCGTAGGAGTTCGGGCGGAATCTACTTGCGGTTGAAGTTGTCGGCGGAGTCTGACTCCCGTAGGAGTCCGGACTAAGTCTGTCTGCAGCTGTTGGAGTCGAGGATGAAGCCCGGCTCCCGTAGGAGTCCGGGCGGAGTTTTTCTGCAATTAAAGTTGAAGGCGAAGTCCGACTCCCGTAGGAGTCCAAACAAGGCTTACCGGCAGTTGATGTTACGATCGGAGCCCGGTTTCTGTAGGAGTCCGGACGGAGTCCTCCTGGAGCTGATTCTACTGAGAACTTTGGCTGTGGGTATTTTATACCCAACAGTAAGCATGGGATCAACTCCGGTAACTGGATCGCCATCAACTGATAGTCCAATAAGGATGCTGACATCCTGTAAAGTGATGGTTGCCTCACCAAATGGAAGATGAAATGTGTCTCTGGATGCCATCTCTCAAGCAAAGCAGTAATAAGACCAACATCCATCTGTATACGATCAATCTGATATACTCCATAAAATCTCAGATATCGTAAATAATCTAACACTCTATGTGGGATGTCCTCTGTCCTCTAGTAGTCAGATCGGATCGTCGTAGACGAAGGTGTCTGGGCTCCTGTAATAAAATATAATAATTAGATAACGTACATGACTTTTAAAATAAAAATTTAAATAGTAAATAGGATTGTAATGCTTACGCCGCCATCTAAAATAGTCTGTGATCGATGGTGCTCCTGCAATGTAAGAATACTGCTATCTCGAGGATCGAGATACCGCAGATCGTAAGCCATAATATACTAATGAATCTAAAATAACGATATTATCATAGATGTATTAAAAAATAAGACACAATATATTTTAAAAAAATATATTTTTAAACACAATATTGTCACACAATACAACTTAAATACAAAATTTAGTTCATCTCAAGATATTAAACACGTAAATTCAAATATAATCTCACAGAAATACATAAAACAATGACGAAAATAAATCTTCAAAGCCTTTAATTTCTTCCACTGCTTGAAGTTGAAGTATCCTAGGACAGCGACGGCAGTCATGATCCTGTTCCCTACAAATACCGCAGTGGTTCTTACTTCTTATTTGCTTATCATACATCTCATTTCGTAGTCTCGTTGACTTTGGTCTACCTTTCTGCTTGGGTCTCAAACAATGATGATCAGGAATATATTTGAACATACGTGTATGCATCCAATAATCTTCATGTGGTAATGGATTAAAATCATCGCTCCAAGCATTCATATATGCTGTAATTGTATATGCATCATCCACAAAATCACTAAAATGTACAGCAATTTCTTAACACACAGCTAAAATATGTGAATATGAATATTTGTACATGCTCCACTTTCCACAATAATATTTTTTTTCAGCTAAAGTAACCGTATGAAAATTTTCTCCACCTCGTAACCCTCCGCTTGCTCTCCTCGTAAGCACTTCATATATACCTCTTTGAAGGTTGAATGCTGTTACTCGGTGCTGGTTAGCTTTAACTTGATCTTCAGCAATCTTAATTGCAACATGAGGAGTAAAAAGATTATTTGGATTTTCCTCTACATATCTCAAGGCTTGGGCATGCCTCGTATTGAAGTATTTCACAAGATGATAAAATGTCATTTGAACACAAGCTATAATTGGCACATTTCTAGCTCCTCGTAAAATACTGTTAAAAATCTCCGATAAATTTGTAATTAAGACACCATAGCGCGGGCCATCATCATGTGCCAACGTCCACTTCTCCTTTTCTATCTCGGACAACCAGCTCCAAGCCTCTTCATTCACTGTTCTGATCCTACCCATGATAAAGTTGAACTTGCGAACTTGATGAGCGCTTCCTGCATGCCATATTGCTCTTTTCAACTGCACATTTTTGAAATGAGTGTTGAAATTACTGCAGATATGTCTTAAATAGTATCAATGATAGGCACATGGTAGACTCCATCCAATAGACTCATCTGCGATGGCATTTAATATATCTGGATGCCTGTCAGAAATTAAACATATTCCATTTCTATCTTTAACGATATATGTTCTGAGCTGGAAAAGAAACCAACTCCAACTTGCAGTCGTCTCCTCATCCACAATTGCATATGCTAATGAAAATATCTCATTCTCTACATCAATTTCTGTTACAATTAACATCTTACCTTTAAATTTTTCATACAAGTGCGTGCCATCAATGCTGATTACAGGACGGTAGTGCGTAAAACCCTGGATAGATGGTTTGAAAGCCCAAAAAATATAATTTAAAACTCGGACATTGGAATTCACAGCTTGAAAAAAATTTCATGAAATAACTGTACCGGGATTTGCATGTTGAAGTGCAGCCATATAATAAGGTGATTTAGCATAAGACAGCTCCCATTCTCCATAAATATCAACCAATGCCTTCTGCTTTTCACACCATGCTTTCCTATATGACACTGTATATTGAAATTGATCATTAACGGCCGCCATAATAGCTTCAACTTTAACACCGAGATCTTTCTCAACAATATGTCAGACTAATGTGCTAATCATCCTTCCACTGACATGTTTGTGGTCTCGACTCAATCCCGTAAACAAACAAGTGTGAGGATCCTCATATTTTGTGATTTGAAAATATCCATATTTTTTCAACAATGCAGCACGAAGCCTCCATTTACAATGTTGAACATTATCTGATGATGCACATCGTACGGACCATAATTTTGAATGCGACTGAACTACATTGTATGTCCGATGCTTCATAATGTGATAAAGATCAACAGCTCTCCTTACATAATCTTTACTCTCAAACATTAGATCTTAAGAAAATTCAGTCATCGAGGAGTCCCAAAACTGATTGTCAGAGTTCAATCTTCGACCAGCACTAACACAACCACCATCATCTAAATTTATATCGTTAAAATATTATGGAAGTTCGTGCAAATGAGGTTGAGGTTCTTCCACATTAATATTAGCCTGAACATCTTCATCATCATTCTCATCTTCATCATCATCATCATTACTGCTACTGTCCTCATCCGTCCAACAGTCTTCATCTCTATTTTCATCTGACTCAAAACCTAGACTATCAGAATTTATTCCACCGACTATCCAGTCATCGTTTCCTATATGAGTGTCGTCTCTCGCACTTACCACTACTTCTAGCAAAAGAGAAGTCACCATAGTAGAAGACACAGGAGAAGTCACCATAGGACTTGGAATAATTGGACAACTAGGACCGGCAGTAGTGGAATGTTGTTCTGCAAAAATGGCCTCAACACTATCGGTTTGCACCATAGGAGTTACGAAAGGTGAGGAAGGCCCAACATTATTGTCCGCTTGAGTTAAAAGCCGACTATGGTATCCAAAGCTTGGTACATCTTCTTTTTCAATATATAATTCTAAAAATCGACATTCTGAATATTTCAAAGAAAAGATCAGTATTTCTTCGATATCTTCATCATCATCAATTGGAACCAAGATATATTTACTCTGCATTAACTGTCCCGACAGATTAGGAGATTTTCATTTCAATTTTATTTCATATTTTTCTTTGTCTATAGGAATACTGTTGTATGAATGATCCAATAATTCTTGACATGATAATGATGAAGATACTCTAATCATCCGATTTGCAGGGTGACTGTACTGCATACCAGTTTCATTATTCTGTATCATGCAATCATAATACAATAGTACACGAACTCGAGTACTGGCCATTTTCTCAGAGAAACCTACGATAAAATCCAAATCAAAATATTTAATATTATTAATTATTTTATCGTTTCAAAAGATTTACATGATACATGCATTATATCATCAACAAATAGGTACAGATAGATCCTATCCCATTTGAAAATTGCATTAATTCTACAGATTAATTATATTAATCAAACGATACGCAAAAAGGACCGAAAGAAATTTTGGCAGTATTTCCCCATAGTTCTCACCACACGACTCAAAATGTGTGAGGAGAACTAAAAAAAAATACTGTCCGAAATTTCTCTCGAACCCTCCGCATATCATTCGAATAATGTAATTATCTATAGAATTAAATGCAATTCCTAAACTGTCCAAACTGGACAATCAATTGATCAATGTATATATTTTATGGTATCCATATAAAAATATATATTTTATACGGATAACGTAGAATATTCTACATTGGTCAATTGACGGGTCTACATTTTCATGAAATGTAATATATTTTAAAATTTTTAAAATACGATCGAATTGAATTTTAAAATACATTTGAATCTAATGAGATAAAAATAAAAATAAAATTAAAAAATAAAAAAAATAAAAAAATTGAAATAGACGGCCCGTCGCGGGGGCTGTCGCGGAGCCGCCGTCGGGAACCGTCACAAAGCGACCGCCGGAGCCCGTGGGGCCCGCCGCCATCGCAGCCCGTCGCCATCGCGGCCCATCGCGTGGGACCCACCGTATCCCACCGCCGGAGAAGGGGAGGGTCGGGGCCCGCCACAGGGGGCCGCCGCCGCGCCACGGTGGGGCTCGCCACCCCGGCCCCCCCTGCGATGGGGCCCGCCGCCCGACCCCCACAGGGCCGCCGTCGGGGCCCGCCGCTGGAGAAGGGGAGGGCCGGGGCCTGCCACAGGGGCCGCCGCCGGGCCCCGGTGGGGCCCGCAGCCCCCCCGACGGGGCCCGCCCACGGCCGCATGGGCCGCCACCGTCGGGGCCCGCTGCCACCACCATCGTCGGGGCCCACCGCCGGCCGTCTATCGCCGGCGGCCAAGGAAAAAGAGGGAGAGAGAGAGGAAGAGAGAGAGAGAGAAAGAGGGAGAGAAGGGGGTCGGGGCCCGCCGTTGGGGTGCGTGGCCCACCGCCGGCCGTCTGTCGCCGGCGGCCAAGGAAAAAGAGGGAGAAAGAGAGGAAGAGAGGGAGAGGAAGAGGGAGAGGAGGGGGTCGGGGCCCGCCGTCGGGGCGCGTGGCCCACCACCGGCCGTCTATGGCCAGCGGTCAAGGAAAAGGGAGAGAGAGAGGAAGAGAGAGAGAGGAAGAGGGAGAGGAGGGGGTCGGGGCCCGCCGTCGGGGCGCGCAGCCCACCGTCGGGGTGCACGGCCCACCGTCGGGGTGCGCGGCCCACCGACGGCCGTCTGTGGCCGGCGGCCAAAGAAAAGGGAGAGAGAGGAAGAGAGAGAGAGAGAGAGGAAGAGGGAGAGGAGGGGGTCGGGGCCCACCGTCGGGGCATGCGGTCCGCCGTCGGGGCGCGCGGCCAGCCGCCGGCCGTCTGTCACCGACGGCCAAGGAAAAAGAGAGAGAGAGAGAGGAAGAGAGAGAGAGAGGAAGAGGAGGGGGCCGGGGCCCGCCGTCGGGGCGCGCGGCCCACTGCCGGCCGTCTGTGGCCGATGGCCAAAAAAAAGGGAGAGAGAGGAAGAGGGAGAGGAGGGGGCCAGGGCCCGCCGTCAGGGCGCGGGGCTCGCCGCCGGCCGTTTGTGATTGGCGGCCAAGGAAAAGGGAGAGAGAGAGGAAGAGAGAAAGAGAGGAAGAGGGAGAGGAGGGGGCCGGGGCCCGCCGCCGGGGCGCGCGGCCCGCCGCCGGCCGTCTGTGGCCGGCGGCCAAGGAAAAGGGAGAGAGAGAGGAAGAGAGAGAGAGGAAGAGGGAGAGGAGGGGGTCGGGGCCCACCGCCGGGGTGTGGGCCCGCCGTCGGGGCGCGCCGCCCGCCGCCGGCACGCGGCCCGCCGCCGGCCAACGAAAAAGAGGGAGAGAGAGAGAGGAAGAAGGAGAGGGAGAGAGGGAGAGGGAGAGAGAGGAGGCAGCTCACCGCCGCCGAGAGCTCGCCGCCGTGCCGCCGGAGAGACGCCGGAGAAGGGAGAAGAGAGAGAAGGGAGAAGGAGAGAAGAAGAGGGGGGGAAGGAGAAAACGTCATTCTCTTTGGTATTTTTTTTTTTCTGATTTTTTTAAATTTTTTTCTTAATTTTTTTAATTATTTTTTTGTGATTTTTTAATAAATAAATTTAATAAAATAATGAGGATAGTAATTTGAATGATAATTTTTAATTTAAATTAAAATTAAATTTTTTTTAATTTATAATTATAATTTCTATTTTATTATCTTTTTTTTATTTACTTCTTTTATGACTTTTTTTTTGAAATTTAATTTAAAATTATTATAATTTTAGTTTTCTTCCATTTTTATCTTTTTGGCATTCTATTACATATTTTTTTTCTTTATTTAAAATATTTTTTAAATAATTATATTTAAATTAATTTAGTTATTTAAAATGATATTTTTTATTTCAATTATAATTATAATTTTTATTTCTTAAAATTGAAAATTATAAATTTTGTTTTTCAATTAGAATTACAATTTTTATTTTTTTTCAATTCTATTTTTTTCTTTTTTTTCTTTTTTTAGGATATTTTTTATTTTTTTACAATATTTTTTTTCTTTTCTTGAGATAATTTTTTTAAAAAATAATTTAAAATGGACAACATAATTTAAAATGATATTTTTTATTTGAATTAAAGTTAAAATTCTTATTTTTTTTAAGTTTAATTTATAAATTTCTTTTTTTTCACATTTTTTCCTCATTTTTTCAGTTTTTTATGCATTTATTTTTTTATCAAAATTTAATTCAAATTAAAAATTTATTTTTTTTAATTTAAATTTGTAATTATATAATTTTTCTATTTTTTTCATTTCTTTCTATTTTTATGAAATTTTTTTAGGCTATTTTTTTATTTCTTTCGAATATTTCTTAAATAAATTAATTTGAATTTGAGAAAGTAATTTGAAATGATATTTTTATTTCAATTAATTTTAAAATTTTTATTTCTTTTAAATTTCAAATTATAATTTTTATTTTTTTTTTTAAAATTTTGATTTTTTAATGATACTTTTTTATTTTTTAAATTTTTTATTTTTTTGAACATTTTTGGCAAGAATTTAAAATGATGTTTTTGAATTAAATTTAAAATTTTTATTTTTTAAAATTTATATTTATAATTTTTATTTCTTTCGCATTTCTTTCTCTTTTTTTTCTTTTTCTATGATATTTTTAATTTTTTAAATTTTTAAGATTTTTTTAGATATTTTTTTAAAAAATTAATTTGAAAAAAAAATCATCTAAAATTATCTTTTTTATTTGAATTACAAATTCAAATTTTTATATTTTAAATTTCATTCAAAATTAAAATTTTAATTTATTTATTAATTTAAAATTTTAAAATTTATTTTTTTTCTATTTTTTTTCTGATTTTTTTTGGAGAAAAATAAAAAACGCCATTTTGAATGGCATTTTTAAAAACGTCATTCAAAATGGCATTTTTAAAAACACCATTCAAAATGACTTTTTTTTTTTTTTTCGAATGATGTCAACGTAGAAAAAAAGAGGTGACGTGGCAGGGAGAAAACGCCATTCAAAATGATATTTTTTTTTACATTATTTTCATAAATAAGTTAGATTTTATATTATTTATGTAAATAATTTTTTTTATATATTATTTAAGAAAAGAGCTCCATAAAGAACTATCAATTATTATCAAGTCTCACTTAACTCTCACAAATAATGCCAATTAGAGTACCACTAAACTTTAGTTTGGATGGTACCACTCGTTTCTTAGGTACGAGGTTGAGGATTCAATTCCCGTTGGAGCCGCCTTCAAAAATATGAAAGTAAAGGTAGGGATGTGGGGGTTAGCCCCTCCCATTCCAAAAAAAAATTTCCATTAGAGTTTGGTGCACCAGCAGCTTTACAAATTTATAAAACTTTTAAGTAAGTATCCTTCTGCTAGCGTTGGATGTACTCATGTTTTCGTTGTGCTATTTTCCAATTTAACTCCTACAGTGCAAATTAATGCTACATCAAATTTTTCTTTGATATCTTTCTTCCACTGTGAGACATCTAGACTATTCTCCTGTGCAGGTGCAAAAAGCATTTTATCAAAATATAGATTTATAACCCTCAAAGGTTCATTTATGGCCCTTCGTTGGTCTTTCACTCATGATGCGTGCTCCATCCCTTTCCCATAATTCTGGATCAATAGCTAATCCATGTCCTTGTTGCCACGAATCAAGGGGACACAGAGTTGCCATCCTCTATATAGGAATTCTTTATTTGATGAGTCTTAGGTTGTCATGGTCCCTTTTAAATCTTAAGGATACGTATATCCTTTATTCATTTTCATTGTTGCTACCACAACTCCAAAGAAGAAGGTTGGACGTATACCACCATATTTTATTTCACAAAAAGTAGAAGGCAAATAACACTCTCAAAAGAAAGTACGGAGTTTAGGCTTTTGACATCCAAGAGTCAAATAAAATGTCATGCTTTCCTCGAAGCCTAACTCTATGTATTAAAAGAGTAAATTGAGCACTAAGTAAATGAACTCAAATGCATCCTTTAAGCATTTGATAAGAGAGGACTGGCTCTAGATATAAGAAGATAGAGAGCGATTTTCTTCAATCCATTTTGCTGATTTTTATTGTATCTAGATTTGATTAATTTTTAAAGAGTCAATATATATTAAGAGTAAACTATCATTAAATATTTGCACATTGAGAGGATGAATTGTACTCTAAAGCGAGTATTTTCCAAAGTGTACCTTGAATTGGATAATATTTATAACTTATTTTATTTATTTTGCATGTACAGAAATCTATTTATGAAATAATCAAGACAAAACATCAACAGTAAATTAAGAGATTTTCCAACTAAAACAAGATTTTTCCACCAAAGATGGCCACAATAGTGGTAAAAGTGATAGTATTAGTACAGTAAACACATAAAGAGCTGGAAAATCCTCATTTATCCAACTGTAAGAACCATCATAACCTCCATATTTGTGTTTTCTTTGGAGCATATCTAATTGGTCAAACTTTGCTCCTTTCTTGATGTTGGTTCCCCTTTAATGGTGCTTCCATATTGAGGAGTTGTAGGGGTTGAAAGGAGGCATCAATATTGTAATTTGGCAGTGAGGTTTTGCAAGGGTGGATATTTTCAATAATAGCTCTCCATAGATAGACTTTGTAATCACAAAACTTAGTATAGTCCATGGATCTTGTTAGCCATTTATGTAGATATGGAGTATTGGTGAAAGCAAGTCATATGGTCAGCTTTGATAAACTAAGCTTTCTATATTGCAGAAGAATTTAATTATACTGATGGGCTAACTAAAAGGCAGAAGGCAAACCTTACACTCAAAAGATAGAATTACATAGCTTCATAGCTTTTTAATGGATTGTCTGGTTTTGGGAGCATAGAAGTACACTTCACTTCGTGTAATAGCCACAATAGTTGAGCCATAGTCTAGGAACATATTGATAGAGCTTTTGCCACTGGGAGCTGGATACCGAGATTCCCAAACCACCAAATATGTCATCTCCCTCGAATTGCATCTAATGATCATTATCCTACACTTATTGATACTTCTTTAGTTGCATCTTGCAAACTCCCTTGTCGCTTTGAAATTTTATGGATTTATAACCCGCAATCCAGAGATATTTTTCATTGTGTTTGGAGCATTCCCGTTGGGGGCGATGCCATGTACCGGATGAACTGTAGATCAGAGCTCACCAAGAGGACACTAAAGCATTGGAGCAGAACTACGGTAGATAATATTTTCAAAAGAACTAAGGAAATTAAGTTAGAGATTTGCACCTTAAGGATTGTGAGAGGATGCTTGACAGAAGGGAATTGGCACGTTTCATTCTTGCCTAGCTCAACATCATTCACCTCTGCAGCAACAAGAGGTCTTTTGCAGGCACAAATCCAAAGTGAAGTGGCTATAGGAAAGAAACAACAATTCCAAATTCTTCCACCGATCTAGGTGCTCAGAAGGAATGGAGAAACTATTCAATTTCCTCAAGGACCATAACGGGAACTTAATTGAGGATGAAGGTGCCATTAGAGATGAAGCTTTGGGAAAGCCAACTGGGGCTGGATCAGGCTAGGTGTGGATTCACATTGCCTGACTAGGTTGGGTCCAAGTGTGCATATTTTGGGTTCAAAATAGGTTGGGCCACATTTGGGGTCCACATGATTTACAATTAAGTCGGGTCAGGCTAGGCACAAATCACACATTGCCGGACCAAGTTGCATCTGGGTTTGACTAAGTGGGCTGGGTCAGGTTCAGGCACCACCCAATTTACCACTAGACTGAGTCAAGTTGTCCTTGACTTGGCTGTGATCACCCGGCTTATTTGCATCCTTACTTTGGAGGTATTCAGAAATTTTAGGCTAGTATCACTTGGAAAAAAAAAAGGGTTAAAATAAATATATATTTTTTTTTTTGTATATGAAAAATCTTAGGCCAGGATAAACTCCAATTTATTCAGCCCATGCCCGCGGGATGACTCTTCCTGGATACGATTGCTTTTATACCAAAACCTAGTTCGAGGACCATATTCTAAAGAAAAAGTCAAAGAGAAATTTTTTATGCACCGTAGGCCATGCAGAATCGCACGCACCGCTTATGATAATTGATTTACACATAGATCCAAAATATGATATATAAAAAAAAAAAAAATTCATCATCTCCATATGAAAATCAATCATCATGAACGGTGCATACACAAAAAAATTTTCAAAACCAAAATTGTTGATCCCAAGCCTCGTGGTTTATTGACTTCCGACCCCAACGTTGCCTGCCCCTTCCATCCAAAAAAAAAAAATGCTTTTACTTTGAGAAAAACTTCCTATAATTTTTGTAAATTCTAAGCAAACCTTACTAACGTATTCATAAGAAAATTAAACGTCTCCCAAATAACTATCATACAGACCAAAGTTCTAATCATAAAGAAAGAGATAATGGTTTCCCGAACAAAGCCAGCATAGGCAACACGCGCTTTCAATTGGCTTGGAAAATCTTTTGAAAAGATGCACTACCATTTGCCCCACCAATCTAAAGATGCCAGCATGAAAGGCCTTCACTGCTAAGAGAATGGGAGGCATATCGAAAGGTGCCTTCAAGAATCATTAGTATATGGGTGTGACCAACTAATGATAAGAGCCGTGCTAAGGCATGCGCACTACATTGGCAGCACAAAAATGGCACTCGAGTGTACTAATAGTGAAAGTTTCTCCTGGACATCATGCTTTTTATTTTATTATATATGCTATATTTTGAAGATTTTTTTCCACTCTTGACCAAGATTAATTAGTACAGAGATCAAGTACTTCCTAATGCTTCTGTAAGGCATGCAAGTGAGCCACAACATTTAAGATGTGCTAGTATTAGTAGCAAGCTCCTAAATTGGCCATTAAACGGAGGCGATGGCAATGAGGTTTATTGCGATATTTTGTTCTCCACACTACCTCAGTACTTTGGTATACTTAAAGCTATTTGGGGTTTGGATTGTATCTTTTATAAAAGAATTATGGATCTTCCATCGCGACATCAACCATTGGATGGTGCCCTGCATGGATTTTGAAGTTTTCCGATTTTTGTCTTTCGTCTGCCACCTACTAGCATAGATCTCGAAACAAATATCGCGCAATCCAATGGTTGCCATACCCAAAGGAGGAGAATCATTGATGTAAGCATTCAGATTCAGTGAGCTTATTCATAATTTTATATGGCTTTAAATCTTACGCTTCTTGTTGATTGCGCCCAGCTCAAGATCCCATACATTCTGGCTTGGTGAATTATCTATGGTTATAGATATGTTTTGATTCAAAATTAAAGCAAGACTCTGACGATTGTGAAATCTGCAAAATATCAACTGGCTTTAGCTCTATGTGCCCATACTTGGAGACTACTAAGGGGTCAGCACGGATGGGTCCATCTCAGTATCAAACAACCGTGCCATGTCTGTCCCGCAGGGCTACGACCAGATATTTTAGAGCTATTTAAAGAGCTACAGCATGGTCTTCCTGCCGCTCCCTTGTCTTTCCATGATACTCTCTCGAGACAAAATCCCTGAGAGATTTTGGCCAGAAACGCCCTTCTGAACCCTGTCCATGACTTTCTGAAGCTCTTTGGCCTCTTCCCACATGCCAAAACACACATTCTTGTTTTCCCATCTCCATTCAAAGTGTTTCTCTTTCAGTCTACATGTGTTGTCATTTGTTGTTGGTTTCTAAATACCTTTGAGCACAGACCACAAATTGACACCTATAATCTCAAAAAAAAAAAAAAAAAGCACTTGTAATATAATGGCATGCATCATCAGCTAAGATAATTGCGATAAAAAGGATATCAGCACCCTTTTCACTATCTTATTACATTTAAATAAGTAGATAAAGAAAAGAATGCCGGCATGTAAATAATTGATCTTAAATGCACAATAGAACTGCTTATCATACTATATCTGCTTTGTAGTGGAAATTCTTTGTCGGTTACATCTAAATTTTTTATGGAAAGAAGCTAATAAAGCATCTATCAAATCACTACACAAATCATCCATACAATGTATTGACTAAATGGTCGGCAAGATCTGCCCGACACCACCAACTTGTCTGTGTACCATATATACCAATCAGCTGCTATATCAACTCCATGAATTGGATAGCGATTCGTCGAGTTACCGATGGTAATACCTTTTTTTCTTAGTATGAATTTTATTTGACTATAACTGTATGCCCACTGCCAAGGTTTAATCCAGCTCTATTTTAAATGCAAAGTAATGCCAAAAATTGAGCTGAAATTTGGTGGCAAGTCATGGTAGTTGTTAATAATATTCAATAAAACAAACAAAAAAATTACATTTTTTTCAAAATTGTTTGCCTATCTATAGTTTTGTATGCATACAACAGACATATAGAATTGCCTAATCTAAATTGTCAACTAGAGCTCTCGAAGCAAATTAACATCTAGTGATTAGGAAAATGCAATATATGTATCAGTAAAGAGAGAGAAGAGACCTATTTATAAGTCAAATTTGCTCCATAGCAGAATCAGAGAGAGTTTTATGTGCATACGGTTTAAATTTGTCAAACAACAAAAATTGGAGTCTCAACTAAACTGAGTTGTGTCCATAACTAACTGGGCATTCATACGAATCAAACAATTCCACTTCTACGTAACCTCATGCTAGAGCATTATAGATCGCCTTGCTGTTGAGTTCAATACAAATATTTGGGTTTTCGCCAAATCCAGCAAAATTCTGCTGGAACCAGTAAACGCCCAAGAATTCAACGGGCCCACCAGACATCGCTGCCGTAATGTCCGCGGCACACGTGACCCACAGATCCCATCACGTGATCCCGTTCCTTTCTTACGCCGGGAACTCCTCCCGTCTTCCTTCCTCCCCATTTTAATTTACTCCTTAACTATTCCTCCAATAATTCCCTTTTTAGAAATATTCCTCTTAATGCCTCATTTTTCAAAAAAAAAAATATATCAAAATAAAAAAAATGCCTCTATTTCTCCCTCCCTCCCTCCCCTCCTCCTCCTCACGTCCTCTCTCTTTTCCCTCCGCCGCTCACTCTTCCATTCTCCGTCCCCAAACGCAAAACCCTAAACCTAGATTGGAACCCCAGAATCCTCATCGGGAGCCCTCTCTCCTATGCCGGCGATGGCGCCCCGGCGGGGCCTCTGTTCGGCGGCTTGACCCGATAGGTTGGGAGAGTTAAGGGAGGAGTGGTGGTTTGATTGGAGATGGGAGGGGTGAAGTCCACGATGGTGGCGAGGTTCGCTTTTTTCCCTCCCGACCCGGCGTCGTATGGGGTGGTGGTGGAGGACGAGGCGTCGGGGCGGCTGGTGATGACGGAGGTGCCGCGGCGGGAGGGGGTGGAGGTCCGGAGGCTGCAGACCAAGCGGGGGACCGAGATAGTGGCCATGTACGTGAGGAACCCCGAGGCCAAGCTCACCGTGCTTTACTCCCACGGCAATGCGGCGGACCTCGGGCAGATGTATGAGCTCTTCGTCGAGCTCAGCCATCACCTCCGAGTGAACTTGATGGGGTGAGGAGTCTTCTCATGTTGTTTCTTTTGCTGAACGTTGTTGGTGGGCTGCTTTTTCTTTCTTTTTCCCCCTTTTGGGGTTCCGGGGGGGGGGGTGTTAAAGTTTGGATTTTGATGCAAAGGAGGATTTTATTGATATCTGCCGAGACATTGTGACGAAGACAGCGGGAAGTTCTGATCACGTTTGATGGAGTGAATGAGTCTCCAGGTTATTAGTTTAATTCAAGTTTGAATTTTTGGTAGTTTGAAATTTTGGTGGAATTGATCTAACTAATCAGAAAGTTGATGTTTTCGGAGCTCGGTATTTTTTAAAAAAAGGAACAAGGAGCTCTTTTTTTTTTTTTTTTTTTTTTTTTTTTTTTTTTTTGCATGGATTAAGCAGCTTGTTCAACTTAAAATTCTTTGAGCCTCTTTGAGGAAGCCTTACAGACTAGAGTGCTATTTACCTCTTTGTCTCATATAGCTGTATTCAGTCTTAAAATCTTAAGCTACAGGTGGAAAAGTATGGGTATGGCACTTCTTTTGAACTTCCTTGAGTGGTGTGAGTTAGAGTGGTCTTTGTAAAAAAGTGTGAATAATGTGTTCAACTGTGCTTCTTTTCTTTTCTTTTTCTCTTGAAATGATAGGAAGGACACGGTTGTTTGCTCCTAGTCTATATATTTCGACTGATTAGCAGAATCATGCGTCAGTTTTTTTTTTATATATATTTGGTTTGTGTTTCTTTGAATTTTTTTTTTTTTAATTTGATTTTCTTTGCCTCTTGTGTTTCCAAGAGTGTTAATGTAATTATCAGGAAGGTTTTTTGATGGATTTAAAATAGATAAAGAAGTTCCTAGGTTGTAGCCTTTGAGCTTTATGCTTTACATTGGTGGGTGGCGCCTTCTTTTCGAAACATCAAAGACAATTACAATTATATGGTTTCATGGTCAGGTTTCTTTCTTTCATCTTGATCAAAGAACTAGAAAATGATGGTTTTGATGGCAGAAGCTGTTTTAGGCATGAAGGGGCATTAATGAATTCGTAAATAGTAGACTTCTTGCTTATGAATGGGTGGTGAGATGCTATTTGGATACTGAAACTGGAAGACCACCCACCGATCTTAATTATTACATATTGCCTTTTATTCATTCTTGTGGTTGAAAACTTTTGCAGCATGATCTTTGCACTCTCATCAATATATCAATTTCTTGCTTTCACTCCTTTTTTTGACCATGGAATAGTAGTCAAAACATTTGCTGTTGAAGAAATAAAAGCAACACCCACTTAATATGGGATAGACACAATTGCAAGTACATCATTGTATTTCGAAATAATACTTTATTGAATCTTATGCATATAAATATAACAACATTAATGATGATTATTAATGCTATGATGGGCAATTTTAATTGAGAGCTCAATTTAATTTGTTATTTGCATTTGAATAAAGCAATTGGAAGTTCATGCATTTTGATTGATCTATGGCCTGTTGCAATTTTGGATTGATTTTGTTGCTGCTTTTACGAATGTGAGTTGTTCTTATCAGTTAATGATATTGAAGTCTTTTACCGGGTGAGGTGCTTTTGGTGGGTTAAGGATTAATGTTTTTAACATGTACCATGACAGTGAATTTTGCGTTGCCCCTTATTTACCTTAAGTAGTCTCAGTGTGATGGGTTCCTTTATTTCTGGAAATTTAGTCTACTGATAGACAGATCAATTTAAAGAGGAGAACTCAGTTTGCTTCCTCTAACATGACTGGTGGATACATGTTAATTTCAAAAAGAAGAAAAGAAGAAAATTGGAAGTTATAAGAAGGTGGGAATTTAAGAGGTTACGCCTCTTAAATGTCTATTGTTACACTCAGATTTAAGTTTTAATTTTACTTATTGTAATCATTAACTTTTAAGATGAATGAAAATTCAAACTTTTCATGGTTATTTTTGCAGTACTTTTTTCTTAAAAAAAGAAAAATTATTTCAGTTTCTAGTTCAAAATTTACATTTTTTTAAAAAAATGTTATGTAAAGGTTGGATTTTTGTGCTTATAATTCAGATGAAGAAAGCAGTGAGGATGAGGGAATGCTGGTTTATTGCAGTGCATTCACTGCTAAATAATGGCTAATGGATGTGAAGGGTACCAGTGATTGGAGCTCTGCAATTATTGTGCTCTTTTATTTCAGTCCATGCTGTCATTTGTTAGCTTAACAACACAATGGGGATGGACTATTTTAGTTTGCAATTTAGACTTTGGTGTAGAAGTTTTATAACTTCACTCATTGGTCATTCAAAAGTGCAGTTCTATTGTTACTTTTTTCCTGTATGTGTGTCAGGGGGGACCTGCACATGTTTTCGTGTCTGTCTGACTACCGTCTCCAGTAATACTTTCTAGAGAATGCCTTATATCTACATTTCGGAATCCTGTTTTGTAGTGTCAGCCTAACATATAATGCTAGAATATTTATGAGTATACAAAATGAAGTTATATAACTGCAACTGCTGACTAATTAATTTTTTATTGTCATTTAAAATTAAGATTAACTTGTGGCTCATGGACATGTGAAGGAACAAAAGAAGTTTGCACATAGTAGAGGAAAACTGTTTCATGATTATAAGCAGAAAGATGTTTACAGAATAAAGTAATTTCAACTATAGGAAGCCTCATAAAGTTATGTTGATAAAAGGATTGAAAGCTAAGGAAGTTATACAAAACTTGAATTTTATCTATGTTGTACTGAAAGTTAATGACTTCAATTTTTGATAGGTTTCTCTATTGATCACAAACTGTGCCTTGTTGGAGGTTCTGATAGGAGATTTAAAACGCATGGATGGACTTTATTGAAAGGCAAATGCTTCTATATCCTATGCTTCTAGTAACAAGACATAGAAAGAAGAAAAACTCAAGGATTTTATTTGTAAGGTTGGTCAATGTGTCTGTGCTTTATCATGAAGAAAGCTTTGTTATAGTTTCTACCCTACTTTCTCTGCGCAGAGACCCTGTATTGAAATGTTTGTGCTGTAAATACAATCACATGAGGAATGCTGTATCTATTCAACTTCTAGCTGGAAGCCATCTGCACATGTATCCACTTCCATGTCATGGGAACTCCACCAACATCTGGTGCAACATCTATATGAAAATGGAAGCAAATGTGCTTCTCAAGAGTTATCAAAGAACTGCTGACAAGTCAAAGGAAAGACTAACTGATGCTAGATTGGAAAGTTTTCTAGCGTGTGGAGATCAATAGAGTGAAGCTAAAGTGAATATGCTTAAATAGTTAAACCCTTTTCTTTTGAATAAATGAGCTCTTATTGCTTTCTAATATTCAATTTAGGTGTGTAAACAAACAGTAGTTGAGTCGGCTGCTTTAATTATGAGCCACTCTCGAGCTGTTCACAAATTCGCAAACTGCTTGTTCAAGAGATCTGTTAGAGCTTGTGGTCTCTTTAAGCTGATTATCCTGGATATATCACATTTTCTTTTCTTTTATATAAATTATTTTAGTTTATAATAAATAGTTATACAATATTTGTTGTATAGAAACAGTTGCTAAAATGTTTGATATATAAATTAGTTTTATATTTATATTTCAAGCTTTAACTAAGCCGAGCTCAAACTAGCCAATCAAGCTCTATCTTGGCTCATCTACTAATTTAACAAGCTGAATTTTGAACTAAACATGGGCTGACACGTCAACAGCTCATCCATTCAACAGCCCTAATTGAATTTGGTGCCCAGACTTAGCACTTGGTACAGGATGCCTGATGGACCTCCAAGTTTGTGTTTCTTTTCAGTTTCTTGCCTCCAATTGCATAGGTCTTCAATGCCTTTTGCTTTCTCATATTAATCCATCCGTGCTTGTGGTGGAGGATATCCTTTTTAACACAGATATCTAATTTCTGCAGGTATGACTATTCTGGCTATGGACAATCATCTGGAAAGGTTGGAATTATGTTCTTAGCTGGCTCTTGTTCTGCTTATTTATTTTTAACCTTTCTTAAGTTCACCTTTTTGTACTTTTACTGGCAGGCAAGCGAGCAAAATACTTATGCAGATATTGAGGCTGCTTATAGATGCCTTGAGGAGACATATGGAGCCCACGAAGAAGATATCATTTTATATGGTCAATCTGTTGGCAGTGGGCCCACTTTGGATTTAGCTACTCGCTTGCCTCATTTGAGAGCAGTTGTTCTACATAGTCCCATTTTGTCTGGTCTACGAGTGATGTATCCTGTGAAGCGTACATATTGGTTTGACATATACAAGGTTTGCATATCATTTTTTGCTTAGTTCTAAAGAATTTATGCTTTTGGCAGATTAACATGAACTCTTGTTATCTTTGCAGAACATTGAGAAAATTCCACATGTCAAGTGTCCTGTGCTGGTAATTCATGTGAGTACATTATATTAATACTTCTCTTGATTTATCTGAAAGTGTTGCTAAAGCATCATATCACATTTTAAGTTTATTCGGTTAGCCTCAGTACAAATAGTTACTTATAAATCTTTTGTTCTCTAAGTAGTTTGGGTTCTCTGCACTCCTCTTTGTCAATTGGAGTCATTCTTTTGCTCCCAATGAAATCTCTGTTATGGAAGTTTTGCTTAGTTAGTTATTGGATATTGGATTCTTATGAAATGCCATGGTTGTACTATAAGTGCACATTGATGTTGGGTTGCAGTTTCCTAGCCCAAGTAGTGGAACCTCATTTTTCCTACCAATTATCTTATATTTATCATTTCTTAACATATAATAGTTATAATTTTGTTATTGTTTTTGTCCTCTAGTGGTGCTTGATATACTTATAGAATGGAGTTTGTGTTTGCAACATGCATAGATGTTGATTCTCTAGTGGCTGATTATAAACGAATTATTTGTTTTAAGTATAGAAAGCTATTGGCTAGCTTAACTGTCATTGTGTATTTCATTCTTCTATCTACATCTCTATATACTTATGCAGGTCTTAAATTTTGGGGTGGAGGGTGGTGATGGTTGTACATCGAATTTAATTTGATGTTACTGTCATTCCCCAACCCGATGGTCCGAGCCGGGCACACAACAGATGGCTGCACATCTCTAGGGTTTCACCCCATGGGACATGCAAGGCCTAGTCTTTCAGTATATTATTCCAACTCAGGCAAAAAAATCTAATGCTTTTATTCAATAAACCATAATCACTTAGTAATAATGACTAGAACTTAATCAATTCTCCGTAGGACAACTAATCAAAAGTCTTCTAGATCCTAGGTTCCCACTACTCGATCCCAAGCTCCATATGCTCTTCTGGATCTGAAAAAAAGAAAAAAAATAAGAGTAAGCTTTACAGGCTCAGTAAGTTTTCAATATCTCTGAGGGATCAAATATAATTAAATTTTTTTTTTCAAATATAACAGTTAGCAATAATAGATACATGTACCAACCTAATTTTAATTTTTAAAACATACTATCCATAACAATAAAACATAAAATCCTCACTCAATCTTCAGTGACTATGGGTATGATCAGCCCCATGACAAGATCCAAAAAAGACTAGCCTCTAAATACAAATACATGATCCATCAACGTGTACCAGTGAGCAGCCATACTGGCTGGGCCTAGAAGGAAACTAGCTCTAATTCACATAGTCATGATTAATCTCGTGATAGGACAAAGAGATTAGTCCTGAAAATAAATACGCGATGCATCAGTGTGTGCCAGCGATCAGTCCCAACTAACTAGGCCTAAAGAGACTAACTCTACCAGCAATCAGTCCCGACTGGCTAGGTCTAGGAGAAACTAGTTTCTAATCGTGTGTCCAATGATCAATCTCGTTGGTTAGACCAGATCATAATCTAACTAGAGAGTTTTTCTGATAATTTTTATAATAACCCACATACTTATTTCCATAATAGTTTTCGATAAATTTTTATATTTTATTTTTGAAAATAAGCAAACATTTTTCATTCATAAGTTCATACAAGTGTAATACCATGCAACATAAAAGAATCATCATATTTAAAAATTTACAACCATGTCAGGATAACATTATGCTTGATCCATAATTTTGAATTTCATTTTATATAGAAGATACATACTTTTCCACACTTTCAATTTTCTAAATATTTCAATAATTTTTATATAATTTCTAATTTGGAAATACATGAAATATACTAAATAAAATTTCAGAGATAAATGGAACTTACAGTCAATCGGATCCAAAATTACAATCTTCGACTCACAACCCGATCTCTAGATCCGGTGTTCTTCTAATATTGAAGGTTTTAGCGCGATGCATCAGTGTGTGCCAGCGATCAGTCCCAACTAACTAGGCCTAAAGAGACTAACTCTACCAGCAATCAGTCCCGACTGGCTAGGTCTAGGAGAAACTAGTTTCTAATCGTGTGTCCAATGATCAATCTCGTTGGCTAGACCAGATCATAATCTAACTAGAGAGTTTTTCTGATAATTTTTATAATAACCCACATACTTATTTCCATAATAGTTTTCGATAAATTTTTATATTTTATTTTTGAAAATAAGCAAACATTTTTCATTCATAAGTTCATACAAGTGTAATACCATGCAACATAAAAGAATCATCATATTTAAAAATTTACAACCATGTCAGGATAACATTATGCTTGATCCATAATTTTGAATTTCATTTTATATAGAAGATACATACTTTTCCACACTTTCAATTTTCTAAATATTTCAATAATTTTTATATAATTTCTAATTTGGAAATACATGAAATATACTAAATAAAATTTCAGAGATAAATGGAACTTACAGTCAATCGGATCCAAAATTACAATCTTCGACTCACAACCCGATCTCTAGATCCGGTGTTCTTCTAATATTGAAGGTTTTAGCACAAGCAATTCTAATTTTCATTAGCCTTCGATTTGAGGAAAATTAAGGTGAATAGAAAGAGACTCTCAGTCTGGCCTCGATCTAGATCATGGTTTCAGTCGGTTCATGAGTCAGATCTATACGGTTCAGGTTGATCTAAACCCAATCAGATTGGAGCCCAATCAACAAGATGGGTTCATGAAAAGGTTGGATCTCTTTTGTACCAGATTGGATGGTGATTAGACTGCTAAGACATGTTGCCATCTAACATACTTAGGCCTCCGATAGGGTTGGACCAGGCTTATTCCTAAAATTAAGCCTCATAGGTCAGATATCGCTTCTAAATTAAGACCTAATCTCATATTAAACTGGGCAGTAATAATAAAAATTATACATGTTTCAATCAAACTTGAACCAATTTTATTCTACAAAACAATAATTAATTAATGATCTTGGTTCGAGTCCAAGTAATTTAATTTTTTTATTTTTTTATATATTTTTTTCTTTTTCTTCTCTTTTTTTCTTTTTTTCTCTCTTTTCCTCTCTCTCTCTCTCTCTTCTTCCCAAGCTAAACCAAGGACCTCCTAGTGGCTTTCTAAGGAAGAACAGATGGGAGGAGGGGTGGGGGTTGACTGTGATGTGGCTAGAGCGGCCAGCGGTGGTAGTGCAGTTGGAGTGCTGGCGATCGTGGTGGCTCGATCATGCACAGGGGAGGGAGGAGGAAAAAAAGATGTTGCCCCTTGCTGCCATGGCAACGGCACCTAAGGCCAAAAGAAAAGAAGGGGAGCGAGAAGGGCTTATCGGAGGTGGTGGCGGTGATGGGTTGTGGCTGATGGTGGAGAATTCCGGCAATAAAAACACTCAAAAGCTCCTGGATAGAAGGAGATAAAGAGGATTGGGAGGAAGGGGAGGGGGTTTTCGAGTAATGGAGGCTTGACTGCGGCGGCTCGGCGGTTGCTAGAGGTGAGGAAGAAGGGAGAGGGAGGTGGAGACGGGTTGATGGTGGATTTAGCCGAGGGATGGGTGGGATTTAAATTGTTGGTCTTCGACTCCCAATGGCCATCGACCGTTCCACCAGCCCATGATGAGTATACCGGCCACCGTCGGTAGCCTTGTCTCCTTCAATGAATGATCAGAGCAAGGGATCATGATTTCCATTTTCCACTGTTCTGATTTTTTTTGGGGGGGAATTTTAAATTGAAGCTGGCAATGCTTGCCGACCTCAGCTAAAAACAGGCATGGTCGGGCCGGGCTTCACAGTTACCCATCAGAAAATGTTTTTAATACTTATATTTTTCCATATGTTTTTTTTTCCAGCCTTCAGCAACACTTTCTTTGTTTCTTATGTCCCAAGCATTTTCTAGGTATTCTTTGCACCATTCAATTCACTAAGAAAAAAAAATCTTGAGTTAGAAATTTCTGCTGATGGAGTTTTATTGACTGATATTTGAATTTCTATTTACTTGTGAGTTTGAAGTTTATCAGATATGTCATTTAGATAAGGAAAAGAAAAAAACATGCTAACATTACATTATTTGTATGAGATTTTGATACTTATGACCAAGTGTATGCAACAATTATTTGAATTCATAACTCACTTAGGAGTTATGACTGATAAGAGGTGCCTCTTTTCAACCTTCGTTGTATTGAATGTTCCTTCCATCAAAGCTTGATATCGTGTTTTATGGATATGTAGTTGCAGTCACTACTGGGCAATAGAATAGATGAAAGAAAGTTTATTTGTATAGCTGGCACTATAGTTCTTATATGCACTATTCATACCCTTAAGAATGGTAGAAAAACTTCAATTGCACACATTCAAGTCATATGTTGCATGATCACATTTGTCAGTGGGAACTATCCTTTTTGTCATCAAGTGCAAATTATGAATCACCAAACAATATGAATAATGTCAGTGTAAGATGATGTTCATTTAAAATCTTACATCATAAAAAATGGATGTTCAATGTGCTTTGACCAGTAGAATGGATAACTGATGTAAAATAACGGCAGTGTCTGGAATAAAGAGCCTAGAAAAAAAAGCTTCAATATTTGTCATTTCTGTGTCATACAAGAAACCTGATGTTTTTACATGAACAGGCAAATGAAAAATAGGAAATTCCAAATTAAGAGTTTCCTTCCAAAAATGATATTAACAAGTGTTTATTATCTTTGGTGCAGCATTGGCAACATATACCTTGAAAAATATTGGAAAGAAAAATGAACTTATTTATTTTTGGCATAAATAAATAAGCATGCATGCTTCTTTAGGTTGTCTGTGCCTAAAGAATTTCTTCTATAAGAATACTGCTTTCCCAAGAAGTTCTCCGTATTTGGGATCGTGAAGTGTATTTTTTGTTTGCAGGGAACTGATGATGATGTTGTGAAATTCTACCATGGGAAGCAGCTTTGGGAACTGTGCAAAGAGAAGTTTGAGCCTCTCTGGATTCAGGGAGGGAACCATTGTAACTTGGAACTTTATCCTGACTATATAAGGCATCTAAGAAAATTTATATCAGCCATAGAGAAGTCACCTGCAATAAAAAATGAATCAGCTGAGAGCTCAGATCTCTCTGAGGCTCCTAGGACAAGCTCTGACCGTTCAGAGTTTCCAAGGAAGAGCACTGACCAGAAGGAGAAGTCTAGGCTTAGCACTGATAATCCAGAGTTTCCCAGGAAGAGCACCGACCAGAAGGAGAAGTCTAGGCCAAGCACCGATGGTTTGGAGTTTCCAAGGAAGAGCATAGAGCAGAAGACTAGGCCAAGCACCGACAGCTTGGAGTTTTCAAGGAAGAGCACAGAGCAGAAGTCTAGGACAAGCATTGACCGCAGAGAGAAACATAGGCAAAGCACAGATCGGAGAGAAAAGTCAAGAGCCAGCACTGATAGGAGAGAAAAATCAAGAAGAAGTGTTGATCGTTCTGACAATTCGAAGGATAACATGGACCAGCCAGAGAAACCAAGGAAAAGCTTTGATCGGTTGGATAAAACTTAAATGACTGGCTAAGATTTTTCTTCCTTTTTTTCAAATTTTTGTGTTCTGTCATATGTGTATATATATATCTCTTGTGTTCTGTGGTTTTTGTGTTGTCTGGTTCTCTCTTGACTGTTGTAATCAAATGGTGGCAGCTTTGGAGATATGATGAGATCGGTGGGGTTGTGCAATATCGACTGTTTCAAAGACAAAGCTTCCGGGGCCTGAGGTATTCAGAGGTCAGTGCTTGGTTTTGGGTTGTTTTTTCCTTTCTGATTAATATATGGGTTGGGTGGATTGTCTTGGTGATGGAAAATTCATATTGTCGTGTTTGTTGGAAAAAAATAATAGGGTTTAATTTAACCAGCTTGTTGTTGTCAGGCTCATAGAACAAGAAATTTCTTCTTTTCATTTTTATTCTTCTCTGTCATGCAATCAATCTTGCTTAGCATGTATGTTACTGTCCATTGAAAGGGATTTGATGCACATAAAAATCACGTGGATATCTTAAAGCCCCTACATCTGATTTTTCAGTTTGATTGTTGACTTTACCTTTGAGCTTGGTTTGTTGCCTCGTGAGATCAGCTATCTAACAGAAGCAAAGTAGAAAATGATATATTATGATTACAATAAGAAAATTCAGTATTGTAATTCTTTTGTCTGGTTTTGGTGCATGGCAGTATGCTTTGTTTTTCTTTGTTTCCTCTTGTGAATGGCAAATTATTTGCCATTCATAACAGCATGGATAACTCTAATACCTCCCTAAAAAGATCTGATTGCAAGATATTGAAAATAATGGAACATGGTGTCTTTCTTGTCAGATAGAATCTGGTTCTACTCTATATACTGAATTGTCAGCCTGTTTGTTGCTGATTGGAGGAAAGTGCAATTATATTTTGAAAGATAAGGAGCAGAATATATGTGCGATTTCTTCATGTATATCACAGTGGCTGGGTACACTAGTTGTAAGGTGAAATGAATCAAAAGCAATTTCTGAAGTATTGCTTATCTCTTGCATGTAATCTCCTTGTGCACAATACTCTCTAGCTTCTTGCATGTATTACATATAATAGGTGGACAGGTTGGGGGCATAGTACTCCACTATGCTTCTATTAGCCCTTGCAAGAAGTTATTCCATGAGCTCATTATTGTCAATTTAAATAGAAAAGACCAATGTAGTTTTTACCAAGTCAGGTAGTGCTGATTAAGAAGCATAACAAAGTTGGTCCTTAATTATTGCACCATTGGCCATACGGTTCTTGTTTCACTTTGTGACTTATGGTGCTATTTCAATTCTAATGCTCATTTTATTGGCAAGTGTCTATTTGAATCTTTTGTTCAGATGGTCGTGGCTTATCTTTAGATACAATGTTAAAGAGCTGCATCAGTTCTGAAAATATGATTGAACTTTCAAGGTTTTCAAACACATTGATATCATCAGTTTTATAAGGGGTTTTAAATCCTCTTTAATAGTTGATATATTCTTTTGATATATATTTTTCTCTTTCCATGAAATTAAAATTATAAAACTTTATCTTACTCTAGGTCTATGAAAATTCCTCGGTGAAGTGCTTCTCAACCACTGCCAATGGATTAGCCTTATTCTATGCACTATCCGTGTAGTCAGATAACTGTCAGGTGTGCAGCAGCCAGATAATATTTATAATATATGGCATCCATCAGTCTGGTATTTCTAGGGAATGCTGTTAAAAAATGGACCAAAAACTTGATCTTTTTGCTCTTCCAGATGGGTCTATTTCAAGATTTTTTATGTGGTCAGCCAGGCCTGACCCTCTAACAACCCTTTCCTATGTAGTTCTCTGCTCCAAGAGAACTTTTTAGCTTTGCCTGTTTTGTGATGAGCATGTGCATCAGAATCAACATTGTGAATCAGAACTACACATAATTTTGTGATTTTAATTTTTTTTATAGTGATTGAATATTGACTTTGAGTTTCAATGCTCATTATTTGTAATAATTTTGTCAATAACTTGTTTTAGATATTGTGACTATTTGAAATTAGCATCTTTGATCAAAATCCCCCAATTTTTTCTCTTTTGAGATTTCACTTCTAGAAAGGCAACCATGATTGGAAGTAGGTAGTATTCCTTGCCCAACTTTGCATGCTGCCCGCATCAGCGTGGTGTACATGAGAGAATATTCATTTGTTAGAATAACCTGATAACCTGTTCTTTTGCTGCATAGCTGCAGCCTGAAAGGCTCAAACCACGGGAAACAAGTATAGACAACCTCTGTGAGCTTGGCCATGCACTTTTTCTGAAAGTTAAACTGATACTTTTTTGGGAAAGTTTGATGAATTCAAGATGTAAAAGAGTATAATTTCCAAATTTAAGCAATTCTTGTTAAATATGCTGGCTTCCTTTTCGAGTAGTAAAATGCATGTAATGTCATTTGTGAAGACTTCGACTTTCTAACAAGACAGCCGCAAAAGATGTCTAAATCTAGAAGCAAGTGCACCATCTGGTTATCTGTGTTTTCCACCATGTTATTTCCATTCTTTTTGGCAACCATCATGTCGTTGCACTCTTAGTTTATCAATGAGTCGTTGACAATGTTTTCAAGAGGAGAAAGCAGTTTGCAGATTTATTCCCATTCTTAGTTTTAACTTCCAACAATTATAATTTGATTGAATCATAGACATCCATAGAAGTCTCTCTTGTGCAAAAACCATGTGACTCACTGCCCAATGCTGTTCTGCTAAGCGTTGTCCTGTAAGATATGTTCATGTATGTTTTCCTTTGCTGTGCAATGCTAGGAAACAATATTACTGACCAAAATATAATTTCATGCAGCCGCTAATAGAAATCAATAAATGGGACATAATCCCCTCTCATCCCTTCTTCCTGGAGAGACAATAAAAGGTATTTATGTAAACAAAATAAAAAAGAGTGCAGCCATTGATCCAAGCTCCTATTGACCTCTGCAACTGTTTTCAGAACTGCATGCGCATCACCATATAAATGGCATGTTATTCATGGTGCAAATTGAGTCCTGCCTTACAGGGCGGATGTTGGTGAAAAATGACTTGGTTAGAGTCGCATGTCCTGTTAATTGGTTTAGAATCTCCTCTAAAACAAAAAGGTATACTTGTATCATAGAGACAACACCTCTTCTAAGCGGCCTTGGAAAATAATACTCATCCTATTGAAAAGTGAATGAGGCAGAGATGGATGGCTCAGCAATGCAATAGCCTTCGTGGTATCAACAATTTGCATTCTATAAGTAGGAATGAAAGGACTTGCTGACGTTCACAGAGATGTTTGAGCTACCTAGTATTCTAATGGAAGTGGAATGGACTGTTGCAAGTTATTTGAGCTCACTCAGACTAACTAGCTGCCTGCTGGATGCCTGGATCCATGGAAGATGGGTTCATCATACTTCACAAATAAAAATTCCAATAAGAAAAAAAAAATGGTGAGTTGTTGAATCAAGGCTCATGCCACGTATGGTGATCATGGTTGGCCGCATGCATATCAATCTATTAGCCGACATTAATGTTACAAATTTGGAATAACTTTTGAATGAAATTTATTTGTAAATAAAAATAAAAAGTAGAAAATAAAAGTTTTGAATGCCCATGGATAACTTATGATAGTATTCTCTTCGGACCCAAGTTGCATTGAAGAGAGGCTTTCAGGAGAAATTATATCCTATGTCAAGTGCACCATAGAAATAATATAAGAGAAGTACATGATGAATGGGCCTATATGAATGAGATGAGGTGGATGAGGTGATTGATATGGTGTATCGTCATGTGATGCATAGTGTGTAAAATATAATTTCTTGTATACGGGGTCATTAGCCATTGTTACTAAAGTAGATATAAAATACGTGCTATATATACTAATATCTTTTGTTGGTAAAGTGAGGAGCAAGAGTTGTATTAAGATAAAAAACATAACATAAATTTATAGCATATCTTTATAAGAGAGGCAAAAACAAAGAGGGTACTATAGTGATACAACCTTACAAAGTAAAAATACCGCATGAGACAAAATAATCTAATATATATATATATATATATATATATATATATATATATATATATATATATATATATATATATATATATATGAAAATAGAAGGTGGGAGAAAATAGAGTGGTCGAGTAAACTATCCACATCAGCAGCAAATTTTCATCCATGAATGTCATGTGGGTGGAAACCAATTTTCTATATGTTACGTATCAGGACTCTCCAGCATCAAATACAAGTATTAGGTCATTAATGGATGGCATTGAAATTCATTTATGTCTATTTAATTAGACGATTAAAATCTGTTGCTATTGATCTTCGAAATATGAATGGACATGCTCTTACCATTCATCCAGAATATTTTTTAATAAGTTATTTTTTTTATCACATAATCAATGATGTGATTTTATAATCCGTGCGCAACACACAGAATAAAAAACTAGTTTCATATATAAACCTGGAGATTAGTAAGAAAAGTCACAACCAACTATAAAAGTGGAACCAAACTCAATGACCATGCACCCAAAACATACAAATAAAGCCCTATCAGAATCAGCTTGCCAAAAGGATCATGCCACTGAGTGTTCCCAGTACAGAGCCTTCGAAAACAATGAGCCTAAATGAGAGCATTGATATATTGAAAGAGACTCCACCAATACATAAATCCGGGATTAAAAGCTGAATCAGAGATAAAGGCAGCCATCATCATAAGCTTGCTAAGATTATTAAAATGTCTGAATAGCTTAGCATAAACAAATTGGCATTTGTTTAAAGATAAAGCTCTTGTGCCACTAATGCCCCATGTGGGTAAGAATAAAACTCCCACTGCCATCAACTCAGCGCCTTGACCATAAATTAGAAGAGATCTCAATATAGCTTAGGAAATGAACACAGCCTCTGATAAGTGTGCAAATTAGCCCACATGCTATACTGTAACTTATAATAGCTAATAAGATTATAATATGAGGAACCACCACAAATTAATTTTAGATAGACGAATCAATCAAGCATCTGAAAAAGCAATAACTTAAATATAACTAGGCATATCTGCTTCTTCGGCTTCATGAGTGTACCCTCCTTTCCTGATAATACTGGCAACATGTCACATATACTCAGATTACACAATAAGATGAGTTAGAAGAGCCACCCATTTTATCTAGGCACAAGGCATGCCGATTAAAACTGCCACTTGTCAAGTGCTGACCATCTCTCCAGTGAATTGGACTTTGGCACACATAAGGTTGCACTATGGGTCCCATGATAGAATGGATACCCTCATGGACATGCACCATTCAAAAATTCCAATTACAGAATTGTTATCAATATACTTGCGCACGTCATTAATCACCCCGTTGAAGGGCAACCCCTCTGCTATCAGTCATTAGAGCACCTACAAAAAAAAAAGAGTCAGACGGTATCCTACAACCAGTTCACATCCCCTTCCATAGTACAATTAGCCATACAGTCCGTGACTTGATTAGTTTATCTCGATACAAGAGTCACTTTATAAATCCTATTGATTGATTTTTATTGAATTTTATCATGTAACATAGGCAATTGCCTATATTATTGTCTGTTAGAGTTTCTGATCCAATTTATTACCATAGCAGGGTCGTCATCCAACCACACATATGGGGCCTGAAAATCATGCATTACAATTAAAATTTCTAACCATGCTACTGGTCGTTCTGCAACTGGAATAGAAAGGATAACAATAACTTGCCAGCAGTTCTCAACACCCTGTCCTGACGATCCTTTGTCACAGAATCTATAGCAACCTTATCAAGGGTCACAAAATATACACTAATATCTTCAACTTTAGATTTATCCAAATCATTCACCACATGCAACGTATTCGATAGGGCTGAGTAAATTACCGAAATCCAAAAAAATCCATCCAATCTGATCTGATAAATATTGATTTTGATCGGTTGAAAGATCTGAATTGGATCGAATCGAGTTGTAATTCATAAAAAATTTGATTAATTACGATCGATTCGATTTATATATTTTTAATCTGTATGAAATCGAATTTAATCGATCAATATAGTATTTTAATATTTAGACTGTTTGAGAAATTGAAAATAGATAATTATGATATATTTTGTACTGATTTATAGGTATAATGAAATTATTATATCTTAATTTCTATATGAATTGAATGATATATTGGTTTGTGATATTTAAAAATAATATTGGATCAATATTGAAGCCCCAACATATACAATCCATACGAATTCACTACAAACTATTAATTTTGGTTCCAAATGGCTTATATATAATAAACGATCGGCAATGAATTGAATTCTTTTCAATTTGATTGAATTCCATCTGATCAAATTTTTCTCTCAACCTTGTCTATTCGTGCTCCATCCAAATATTTAAACTTCCAACTCGCCGCCGTTGGAAACATCTGTTGGGATATACCGACTGACCCCCATACGCCGACTTACCTTCGAACCAGTCCGACCGATGACTGACGGATGACTCCAACGGACGACCCCGACGGATGACTCCGACAGACGATCCCGACCGACGACCCCGACCGACGACCGACGGACGACTCCGACGGACAATCTCGACGGACGACTCCTACCGACGACCGACGGACGACCCCGACGGACGACCCCGACGGACGACTCCGACAGACGACCCTGACAAACAATCCCGACGGACAACTCCGACGGACGACCCCAACCGACGACTCCGACCGACGACTGACGGACGACCCCGACCGACGACTCCGACAGACGACCCCGACCAACGACCCCGACCAACGACCCCGACGGACGACTCCGACGGATAACCCCGACGGACGACTCCGACCGACGACCAAGGACGACTCCGACGGACGACCCCGACCGACGACTCCGACCGACGACCGACGACCGACGAACGATCCCGACGGACAACTCCGACAGACGACCCCGACGGACAACTCTGACGGATGACCCCGACGGATGACTCCGATTGACGACCGACGGACGACTCCGACGCATGATCCCGACGGACGACTCTGACAGACGACCCTGACAGACGACCCCGACGGACAACTCTGACAGACGACCCCGACGGACGATTCCGACCGATGACCGACGGACGACTCCGACGGATGACTCCGATGGATGACTCCGACGGTCGGTGCCGACAATGACTACCGACAATGACTGCCGACAGTATCTGACCGAAGGTATGTTGGCCGAACAGACCCATACTGTTCCTGGCCAGCCTAGCGGCCGAACCTAAATCATCGACTCACTGTCGGGGGTGGCAGCCGACGTCCGACTTCCACAAAGCACCAGATCAGCTGACGGTGTTCTCGAGTCACCACCCGACATCCTGACAGCCGAATACCGGCATATAGTCGGCCAGCCCACCCAAACACCATACAACCGCTATAGGCAGTTGTCCTGTCAAGGACATGTGGCATGGCCGCCCTGGGGCATTGTCCTGCCAAGAACATAGATTAATCCTAATGACTTGATAGCCCACGGTGACTTGACAGCCTACGGCGACTTGACAGCCCCCGATGATTTGATAACTCACCAGTCGTCTGCACCATTAATGACGGGACCATACCGCATTTTACTATAAAACGGAGTAAGGCAACAGTATTGGGGATTTCTAAGTTCGAAGTCCCAAGTTCTAAGTCATGAGAAGCGCCTCTAAGCTCTTGAGCTCTCTTTCTTTCTCTCTCTCGCTGAGCCCCTGATTTTTCACTGTTGCCTAGTCTCCTCTCTGACTTGACCGTCGGAGGGTCTCCACCGGAGGCATCTTCGGTCTATGAGGACTTTTCTTGCAGGTGCGCGACACCGGCGATCGGGCGACGGGGGGGACTGACCGCAACAGATTTGGCACGCCAGGTAGGGGTACTCGACAGAGGTAAGCCAACGAGCTCCACAGAGCTTGAAAAATCTCTCGAAATGATGAAAATCAGAGCTCAGTGATCGAGAGCTACCGGGTCAGCGAGGCGCTCTTCCCGTCGGGAAGAGGCCCCTCCTTCACCTTCCATGGCGGAGCCCAGCTCTCTGCATCCGGTGGTAACTACGGAGGCGCAAATCGCGACGATCGTGCGGAAAATGACCGTTCTGACAGATGCGATCAAAAATCTTCAACAGCAATCGATTAAGTTGCCGCAACCGCCGACGGAACAACCAGCGGCGCACCCTATGCCGTCCGGAAGCAGCCGCCGACGTCTGCATCAACTTCCGTCTCCTCCTCAAGAGCAGCCGTCTCAGCACTCCCATCGAGAAAGAGCGAGGCGGCCACAGCGTGACACTCACCGGTCTCGACGTCCCTCTCTTTCCCAGCTGGAGCGGGCGAGGAAGGGGAAGCGGCCGCGGACACCGTCCGCCTCATTCTCACATTCTTCGGGAGGTTCGACTCCTGGGATTTCTCAACACCGATGGTTGGACGACTACAAACGTAAGTTTGAAGAGATCGACCATCGGCTTGCCCAGCTCCAGGCGGATGGTCAGAAGTCTTCGAACGACGTCGACTTTCGGACCACCCAACATCTCCCCCGATTTATCCTCGACGAACCGATCCCTAGTCGGTTCAAGATGCCTCACGTGGAGCCTTACGACGGCTCCACTGACCCAGTTGACCATCTGGAGAGCTACAAGGCTCTCATGACAATCCAGGGGGCAACCGATGCCCTCCTCTGCATCGGCTTCCCCACCACGCTTCGTAAAGCTGCCAGGGCCTGGTACTCCGGCCTCCGCTCGAGGAGTATCCATTCCTTCCGACAGCTCGAGCATTCTTTCGTGGCCCACTTCAGCACCAGTCGGAAGCCACCGCGAACCTCGGACAGTCTTTTCTCCCTCAAACAGGGAGAAAGCGAGACGCTCCGACACTTTGTGGCCCGATTCAACGCGGCCACACTTGAGGTCTCGATTATCTCGGCCATGAAGAGGGGACTAAGGGGGTCCCGATTCACCTATTTCTTGGACAAAACCCTCCCCCAGACGTATATCGAGTTGCTGGAGTACGTGTATAAATACATACATGCGGACGAAGGAGCTTTCGACCGACGTCTGACCGAGGGCACGGGTCAGAAGGAGAAGCGGAAGAAAAATCGGGCTCCTGCTAAACCCAGCGGGCCCCACCGATAGATGGGTCTCGCCCTGACAATGGAGTCTGAGACTGATGCATCACAGGTATGACTCCTACACCCCTCTCTCCGCTCCTCGTGCGCAGATCCTGATAGAGATCGAAGGAGCGGAGTATCTACGACGGCCTCAGCCTCTGAAGGCAAAGGGCCCCGACCAACGTAACCCGATCGCTGAATCTACGACGGCCTCAGCCTCTGAAGGCAAAGGGCCTCGACCAAAGCAGCTCGATCATCGATCGTCGAATCTACGGCTCGATCGCCGATCATCGAATTTACGGCTCGATCGTCGATCGTCAAATCTACGGCTCGATCGCCGAACCGACGGCCTCAACCTCTGAAGGCAAAGGGCCCCGACCAACGTAACCCGATCACCGAATCTACGATGGCCTCGGCCTCTGAAAGCAAAGGGCCTCGACCAAAGCGGCTCGATCGCCGATCGCCGAATCTACGGCTCGATCGTCGATCGCCGAATCTACGGCTCGATCGTCGATCGCCAAATCTACGGCCCGATCGCCGAACTGACGGTCTCGGCCTCTGAAGGCAAAGGGCCTCGACCAACACAATCCGATCACCGAACCAACGACTCGATCGCCGACCAATGCGGCTCGATCGCCGATCGTCGAATCCACGGCTCGATCGTCGATCGCTGAATCGACGGCCTCCGCCTCTAAGGGCAAAAGGCCTCGACCAACGCGGCTGGCTAACTTGCCGACTTAGCTTCGACTAAGAGCGGCAAAACTCTAAGACGACCGCAGTTCGACTTGCGACATACCGACTTGATCACGATCGGTTGAAGGATATTCGGCTTGCCACCATTTATCATACATCCTGACGTACACGTCCGACCAAAGGCCGGACAATGGATATTCGATTTGCCATCATTATCCTATCCGAATACGTCGGACGTTACTCGACTATCGGATACGTCGGATGCTACTCGACTATCAGACTCTACGGGATAATCGTGTCATGCTACATTCGGAGGTTGGCCGACCTCCGACCCGACGTGCACACTCGACCTACAATCGGGACGACCGACATCGGATCGTTCGTTGATGTGATCGCTAGAGTTGGGGCAAGACGTGACGGAAAACCACTCCTTTCGTCCGAAGCCGTCGCCCACATGTTCACACGAGCCAACACGACATCGGACTCAGGAGTGGGGGGGACAACTGTTGGGATATACCGACTGACCCCCATACGCCGACTTACCCTCAGACCGATCCGACCGACGACCGACGGACGACTCCGACGGATGACCCCAACGGACGACTCCGACAGACGACCCCAACGGACTACTCCGACCAACGACCGACGGACGACTCCGACGGACGACCCCGACGGACGACTCCGACGGACGACCCCGACGGACGAGTCCAACCGACGACCGACGGACGACCCCGACGGACAATTCTGATAGACGACCCCAACGGATGACTCCGATGGACGACCCCGACGGACGACTCCGACCGACGACCGACGGACGACTCCGACCGACGACCGACGGATGACTCCGATGGACGACCCCGACGGACGACTCCGACAGACGCCCTGACCGATGACCCCGACGGACGACTCCGACAGACGACCCCGACGGACGACTCCAACCGACGACCGACAGACGACTCCGACGGACGACCCCGACGGATGACTCCGACCGACGACCGATGGACGATCCCAACGGACGACTCCGACAGACGACCCCGACAGACGACCCCGACGGACGACTCCGACGGACGACCCCGACGGACGACTCCGACAGACGACCTTGACAGACGACCCCGACGGACAACTCCGACGGACGACCCCGACGGACGACTCCAACCGATGACCGACGGACGACTCTGACAGACCACCTCGACGGACGACTCTGACGGACGACCCCGACGGTCGGCGCCGACAATGACTGCCGACAATGGCTACTGACAGTATCCGGTCGAAGGTATGCTGGCTGAACAGACCCATACTGTTCCTGGCCAGCCTAGCGACCGAATCCAAATCACCGACTCACTGTCAGGGGTGGCAGCCGACGTCCGACTTCCACAAGGTACCAGATCAGCTGACGATATTCTCGAGTCACCATCCGACGTTCCGACAGTCGAATACCGGCATATAGTCGGCTAGCCTACCCAAACGCCGTACAACCACTATGGGCAGTTGTCCTGTCAAGGACATGCAGCATGGCCGTCCTGGGGCATTGTCCTGTCAAGGATATAGATTAATCCTAGTGACTTGACTGCCCACGGTGACTTGACAGGTCTCGGTGATTTGACAACTCTCCAGTCATCTGCACCATTAATGGCGGGATCATACTGCGTTCTACTATAAAACGGGGTAAGGCAACAATATTGGAGAGTTCGAAGTTCGAAGTTCGAAGTTCGAAGTTCTAAATCACGAAAAGCACCTCTAAGCTCTTGAGCTCTCTTTCTTTCTCTCTCTCGTTGAGTCCGTGATTTTTCACTGTTGTCTAGTCTTCTTTCTGACTTGACCGTCGGAGGATCTCTGTCGGAGATATCTCCGATCTATGAGAATTTTTTTTGTAGGTGTGCGACATCGACGATCATGAGAGATTGGCTGCAACAACATCCGGCAATATTCTTTCCCCGCGAGCACCGGAAAATATCCTATGCTATTTTTTCCAATCCATCCACAACATTGATCCTGATCTTTTGAGATGCCTCCGCCAAAACTGCCAATTTCGTGCCAACTCATACCTTCCTTCCACGTCTCGAAAGTTTCTCATGATCGGTTCACGCATGTTGGGTAACTGACGTGGCAGCATCCGCGCCTTACAAACCCTGAGAAGGGGACCCCTCAGAGAAAATAATAAAATATTAAACACATGTTCTCCTCTACCTCATTTGCTCATAGAAATTCTATGTGGGAAATTGATCAACGGACAAGATCTTTTCTTTGAAACATTAGCAACGGTGGATCAAGCTGTCGCATATTAATTCTTATGCTTGTACTTTTGAAATGGTAGCGTGCATCCCTATCTCGTGCTCGTATTCTAGAATGCTCCCTCTGTCCCTTCTCTCCGTTTTCGTCCCCTGAAACCCACCACTATCTCGCGAGGGGTTTTGCACCTCCCGGTCCGCTTTTCTCCAAATTGCAAGGGTTTCCATTCTGAGCCGTTCGAGAATTCTAGGGTTTCGCAGTCGCCACCGCATCCATGGCGCCCGTCTTGAGCAGGAGCCTGGGCACCTCCTCTGTCTTGGCCTTCGGTTTCCCTTCTTCCCCGTTGGTCTCCAATCCTCGGAGAGCTGTGTCGTTTAGAAGCTCGTTTGTGCCCCCGTCCCTGCTTCCAAGGAAGGGCTTTCCTTCTGCTGGCTTGAGATGGAAACTGGAGAAGAGGGAGAGCCGGATGGTGGTCCGGTGTGACGCGGCTGTTGCGGATAAGGAAGCGGAGGAGGCTTCTGGTGAGAAGTTTGAGTACCAGGCGGAGGTGCGGTTTCCTTTATCTTCTTAATTTCGGCTTGCTGCTTGTTGTTCTCTAAGTTTTGTTGATGAAAGTTGAGATTTTTGTCGTTATCTTTCGTTAGATTGCTCTAGTTTATTAATTCTTTAGCGGTTGTGGATTGGAGTGGGTTTCTTGCGTTTTTCTGAAATGGTCTTATCCTATTTATGTCTTCTGTTGAGCTCTGTTCTTGAAAGTTGAAATTTTTCTGTTGTCAAATTAAAAAGTTGCGGTCTTTTTCTCTCAAAAGGAAACTCCCATTCTGTCTGTTCATCCTGAGCATTTTTGTTATATGTTTGACCTGTTTCTGTTAATTTGATTCATACTTATTTTTTCACAAGCGGTTGGTTCTACATATGATATTTGCAGGTCAGCCGCCTATTGGATTTGATAGTTCATAGTTTGTACAGCCACAAAGAAGTGTTTCTTCGCGAGCTTGTAAGGTTGGTATTGGTAATTACCCTTGATGTATTTTCAAAGATCTGGCATGACAGTCATGTGGAATATATGCTTTCACTAATCTGATTTTGTTCATATGCTTCTATGCATCCTTTGCATCAAGTAGTAATAGGCCAGTCAATGGGTATTTCCAATAGTTTGTTCAATAGATGGATTTCAAGAAGCAAGAATACCCTATAAGTTTGAACTGGTTCTTTATATATTTACTACATTTTGAAAGCATTATTTTGCTTGTCTACTTCATTTCTAAAATATGCTTCATGGAGGAAATTTGAATACTTACTGGTGATAGATGAAAATAGTCAAATAATGATTGTTTCTATGTTTCCTTTCTGCATATGCAAGCAAAATGATGGCTTTAAAGGGTTCAAATGTGGTGTGAATGGTGACAAAAAAAAAAAAAAAATTCAGTTATGCATCTTAATCAAAGGGTTTAGAATAATATATTTTTGTTGACAGTTTTCCTGTCAATCTCCTTTTTTTCTTATTTTACAAGAAAATTATATCAGGTGATCATCGTGGCAATTTTTTGTGGATCATAAATTTCTGGAATCTTAAAGGCATGGGGTTTGATTACCACCCACTTGTTAGTTAACCATGTGTCAAACTTCTAGTCTGAATGTCAGCTATTTTTATATTGATGCTTAAGCCTATGCAGGAAAAAAAAGTATATCATCTCATGCAACATATCCGTTGATGTAAAATCCTGTTTGCATATTGTATGTTTAAAAGCTTTCAAGTAGAAATTAATAAGAAACCAAATTTAGTATTATGAAACGACAAAGAATACCATAAGACATGCTAAAAGCATAATAATAACTATAGAGGATTTGTTCATCGAGTAAAGGGGGGATATCAGCTTGTAAGATGTTATTTGCTTAAACCAAACTGATACTAAAGGAAGATGTAGAGCCATGTATCCAAAATTATTGTAAATTGAAATTCCAGCTTAAGGGAGCTAAATATGCACTAACAATGCTCCAACAGACTAATGAACAATGGAGCCTTTTTAGTAGATTGCCGGTATTCAGAAATTGCCCTACAGATGAAAAGGCGATCCTAGAACTATGTGCTTTAAAAATAACATGCAAATATTAACTATGGCTGAGGAACAGGTAGAGCTGATGAAGAGGTAGAAAGAACTCTTCTGAGGGCATCCTGGTAAATCTGCATGAGCCCAGTAACCAGCACCATATATTTTCATACATAGTTTCTTCTAATATGAGCAGGCACCTCTGCAAAATTCTAAAATCTTTATTATAAACAACACCATTTGCTGGATCCTTGTAGCATTATTTATGAACAAAAAATTAGCATTTCACCTGTTTGTAGGCTTCAAAAGGTGACATTTGTTATTCTCCATGAGTTGGTGTCAGCATTGTTTTTGTCATGTAGTCCTTGAGCTTGTAGGACATGCCCACCATATTTGGAAAACCAGAAGTGATAAGCATAATATTAACAATAGTATTCTCTAAATTCTAAACCTGCCAAGGAATCCGTACCAAACCAGCATGCCTCACTTTTTTTCAGATAGGACTGGCTTGAAACTTTTATTATCTGTGTTCTAACATTGCAGGCAAAGGATGCAGTTTCAAGAGAGTCATAATGTTTTTGTATAGATGAATAACTCCCAATGCAGATAATAATTTGCTACCTTGTTCAAGTCCAGGAAATACTGCTCTTAGGACCAGACAATCAGATTATCTTTTATAGGACATATCTGACTGTACTTTGTTTTCATGCAATGAGAGTTTCTTCTTTTATATGACCTACATAAATTATTTTTTGTGCTGTTTGATACTACTGCTGACTGATGTCATCTTTTTCAGTAATGCAAGTGATGCACTGGATAAGCTGAGATTTTTAAGTGTGACTGAACCTTCTTTACTTGGTGATGGTGGTGAGTTGGAGATACACATTAAGCCTGATCCAGATAATGGGACAATTACAATCAGGTGGGATAGTAAACTCCCTTTGTTTCTTTTGCTTCTAATTCTACAGTACATAATAAAATGTTTGAAATTGCAGTGATACTGGCATTGGAATGACCAAAGAAGAGCTTATCGATTGTCTTGGGACCATTGCACAGAGTGGAACTTCCAAATTCTTAAGTGCTCTCAAGGTACTGTTTTGTTCTTTATGATATCTGACTTAACAATATAACATTGTTATGTTACTGTATTGCTTATTTGTTAATGTGTAGTGGGTAAACCTAGCTGGCTTTTGCTTCAGTCTTTAGATCACTAATTTAAGATCTTTAAATGTATAGGAGAACAAGGATGTTGGGGCAGACAATGGTTTAATTGGTCAATTTGGTGTTGGATTCTATTCAGCTTTCCTTGTTGCAGACAAGGTTTGGAACTTGTCATTGTTGAATAATATTTTATTTGTGGTTGCTAGTGTGTAAATTCACATTAGATGCATTTTCTTACTCCTTTTTTTTTTGCTATCATTTTTTTGTGATGTTGCTAAAATAATGGCCTTTTATTTTTTGAAATGCAAAACCATTTTGAAATAGGTTGTTGTATCAACTAAGAGTCCAAAATCAGATAAGCAGTATGTCTGGGAAGCTGTGGCTGACAGTAGCTCATATGTGATACGAGAAGAGACTGATCCTGATAAGTTGCTAAAGCGTGGAACACAAGTTACTCTCTATCTAAGAGTATGAACTCTACTAGCCTTTTATATGGGTTACACGGATCTACTCAATAGGACTCTTATCATTTTGTTACTTCATCAGCCAGATGATAAGTTTGAGTTCGCAGAGCCCACAAAGATCCAGGGATTAGTCAAGAACTACTCACAGTTTGTGTCCTTCCCTATATACACTTGGCTGGAGAAATCAAGAACTGTAGAGGTGAGATTGTAGTTTGGGCATGCCAAATTTTTCTGTTGATCCCTCTTTTAGAAAATCATTATCAATAAGCATCTTTCAATTCTTGTTGTTCTTATATTTCTTGATAGGTGGAAGAAGAGGAACCTCCAAAAGAGGGTGAAGAAGAAAAACCAGAGGTAACTAGTGTTTTTGATGGTTGACAGCTTGTGGTAAATTGCCTTCATATAATGAGGCTGACTTATTTCCTGTTTGTTGTTAGGGTGAAAAGAAGATGAAGAAGAAAACTGTTACTGAGAAGTATTGGGACTGGGAATTGGCAAATGAAACAAAGCCTATATGGGTAACGTTTTGAATACAAATGCTCCAAAACATTCAATGAGAATCAACATTGTCTTAGGCAACTTTTCCCTTAAATGTCCCCATATTCTATCAATTTCTGGCTTTCTGATAACTTGATCTCTTGATCGAAATTTGTCTCTCTGCCGACATGTGTCACCTAAATTAGCAAAGGCTAAAGCTGGTTTATTTTTCTGTTTGTCGTTTTTCAGATGCGACATCCAAAAGAAGTTCAGAAAGATGAATACAATGAATTCTATAAGAAGACGTTCAATGAGTTCTTGGATCCTCTAGCATACATTCACTTCACCACAGAGGTGAGTGGTTCTGGAAGTCTACTGGGCTGATTTATAAAAGCTTCTAGGCAATTCATTTTCTAGGTGATTTTTTGTGAAATTGACTCAGTTCATTACATAACAGGGGGAGGTGGAATTCAGGAGTGTTCTTTACATACCAGGAATGGCACCTCTTAACAATGAAGACATAATAAATCCCAAGACAAAGAATATTCGCTTATATGTCAAACGTGTATTTATTTCCGATGATTTTGATGGTGAACTGGTATGTAGCCCCATATTCAAATGCAAGGTTGAGTAAATAAATTGTTAGTTTGATCATAGATTTCTCCATGTACATGCATGTTAATTTTCGACCTGCATGTTGAAATCTGAGTTGAATTAGTTGCTGAATTCAGTAGTCCAATTGCAGTTCCCTCGATACTTGAGCTTTGTGAAGGGTGTGGTGGATTCGAATGATCTTCCTCTCAATGTTTCTCGCGAGATTCTTCAAGAAAGCCGAATAGTAAGTCATCTGATATTTTGATGTAGACACTTTAAATCTTAGATTATTTAGTATACACCATATATATCTTAGGTTATTTGGCCATCTTAGTATTGATGTAAGCAATGTCTTAATGCATGCATTATAAATATTGTTTAGGCTTTTGATGTATTTTAATTTGCTTTCATCTTGACAACTCTTTTAAATGTATATTTTATATTGATAGGTGAGAATTATGCGGAAAAGGCTTGTGAGGAAAACATTTGATATGATCCAAGAAATATCTGAAAGTGAAGACAAGGAGGTGAGAAGTGTCTTAATTGGACTTTCTCTTTTCTTCCCCTCCCTCCCTCTCTCTCCCTCTCTCTGAACAAATCCCATTCTCTTTTGGAAGAATGTAGGATTTCATCATACTATATGAGACTAATGTTAAAATTAACTACTAATGTTTTGCAGGATTACAAGAAGTTCTGGGAGAATTTCGGCAAGCTTATCAAACTGGGATGTATTGAGGACTCGGGAAATCACAAGCGCCTTGCTCCTTTGTTGCGCTTCTATTCTTCTAAAAATGAGGAAGATATGATAAGCTTAGATCAGTATGTTGAGAACATGCCTGAGAACCAGAAGGCTATCTATTATTTGGCCACAGACAGCTTGAAAAGTGCCAAAACTGCGCCATTTTTAGAGAAGCTGGTCCAGAAAGATATTGAAGTAAGCATCCAGATGGATATCCACTGAGCAACTATTGTTAAATTGCTTTGTTTGAATATTTTGAATAATTATTCCCTGTTTCTTTTTTTTTTCCTTTTTTGCCTTTTTTTTCTTTTTCCTTTTTTTTGCTTCCTTAGGTTCTATATCTGGTAGAGCCAATTGATGAGGTCGCTATTCAGAACCTACAGACCTACAAAGAGAAAAAGTTTGTCGATATCAGTAAGGAAGATCTAGAATTGGGTGAGTGTTCTGAAATAACTGACAAATGATCAGTTGGAGCATTCAATTCGCATCCTCTCTTTTACTGTTATCTAGTTTCTGAATGTGCATCTGCTGATGATTTGAATTTTGATGTAGGTGATGAGGATGAGGTAAAAGAAAGAGAAAGCAAACAGGAATACAATCTTTTATGTGATTGGATAAAGCAACAGCTAGGTGATAAGGTTGCTAAAGTCCAAGTATCAAACCGGCTCAGTTCTTCACCATGTGTTCTTGTTTCTGGCAAATTTGGATGGTCTGCAAACATGGAAAGGTATACTCAAAAGTATAAATTGCTAAAAATTCATTTGAAAAATTAATCTAATCATGTAGTAATTCTATCTTTTGATACAACCATGTTTCTAAGCTTGCTTTTCTAAATTATGATATATACATGTGGTTCATAGGCTCATGAAAGCTCAAACTCTTGGCGACACATCAAGCTTAGAATTCATGAGAGGAAGAAGAATCTTAGAAATCAATCCAGATCATCCCATCATCAAAGACTTGAATGTAAGATTGTTTGACTAGATTTTTTTGCTTGTTGAATATTTGAGCAGTTCATTGTCCTAGTTAGACATACAACATGGTGTCAAATCTTTTGTGCTACATGGGGCGGGTGATGAATATATGGTCAGGGAGGCAGATACTTTTGTTCTAAATATGTTTGTCATCAGCCCAAGTTTGTCGGTACTGTGGCCTGCTCTACAGCTCTTCACCATTTCTAATGGAGACTATTTGCAGGCTGCCTGCAAGAATGACCCGAGCAGTGATGAAGCTAAGAGAGCTGTTGATTTATTGTATGATACTGCCTTAATCTCAAGTGGATACACTGTAAGTGAATCAAATCACTTTCCTTGCTTATGGTTCCACAGCAGAAATTGTGCTGATCTATGCTCCTTGTGCTTGTTTCTCTTCATCCAGCCTGACAGCCCAGCTGAGTTGGGGAGCAAGATTTATGAGATGATGGCAATTGCCCTTGGTGGAAGATGGGGAAGACTGGAATCTAGAGCAGCAACCGAAGAAGCTGATGCAGAAGCAAGTGCTGAATCAGGGTCTGGTGAAACCACTGAGGCAGAGGTGATTGAACCTTCAGAGGTGCGGGCTGAGAGTGATCCATGGAAGGATTGATTATTTTTTCACAGGGTAATCATCTTGTGGTATCAACTTTTTACGAAGGTGTGGGACACGAAATTTTGTTGCCTGAAGTCGAGGTCATCGAGTTGAAATGTGACCGAACGCAAGAACCCGCTGGCATGCTCGTTGGCCTTTGCGCTACTAATTTTGAAGGCTTTTGTATGTTATAGTAACTGTCATTTGTAAACAGTAAGAAAAAGATGAAGAGAAGTTACTTATGTCAGTTCTGAAATTATGCTGTCTTCCAAATCTTTCTGATTGGACTAATTTTGTACGGTAGAAACAGAGAGCGCTCTGCATGTTTGATCTCTTGCATGGTTGGATTGGATTCACCCACTTGGAAATTTTTAGGGTGCAGGTAGTCATTCTTGTATAACCGAGTTTGCATCCTCTCCAGTTTAAGGAGAATTGGAGAGATGGTTCATGGTTCTTTTTCTCCTGCAGCAATTGTGAGTGAATTGGTCCATTTGGTTATGGGACAAAGCAGCATCACTCAAATTACATCCATTTTGTAATATGGTCATGGTGTTATAACCTTATATAAAGGACGTTGGTAAGAAGGTCCCAGATGATGATTTCTGATTCCTTCCCGGAAAATGAGGTCTGATCCCTTTGACCTACAATCCCTTGTGTTCCCATTCTTTTTCTTCTTCTTCTTTTTCTGACATATGGAGTGCGGTAATATAAGTTGTTATTGCAGGTATTTCCTTATAAAATGGGTTTTTATTGCATGTATATCTTTATAAATTCTTTTCTTTACATGTCTGTGCGTGCTATTGAAAGAATGAATGATTGAAACAGCTTTGATGGGTAGGTGGGTTAAATTCTTTTCTTACATGTTTAAAGTACTTTCTATTATAATGGTTCTTTGGGTGATAAAGAGCTGAAAGCTATATTGGATAAAAGCTGAAAATTATATAGTATGATAGTTACATCTTGTACTCAAGATAGCCTACAACCCTTGACAAAAGTCCTGACAAAAAGGGAGCCCTTGGAACTCACTGAAACAAAAAGGAACTCCCAGACTTCAAAAGATGCAGGATGCACCACCAAAGATTAACACATACACGAAAAGTCTTGAACTCCAACAGCCTTAATGCAGAGACCTAGCAGCCGTCATGGTAGATAGAACAGTGAGGGTAATCAAATATATTAAAAGGTATAGACAACAGCATAGAATCGGAAGTAAAGAAATCCCACTACTAGTTCTTTTGCCTACCAACAAAAAGTAAGACCTCCGATCCAGATCAGTTAACAGGGGCACTTCTGCATACTCTAATAACAGCTTTAGCAGATGAGACAACTGCGGACCCTCAGAGTATAATAGGCCATATTCAAGTAACGAGAAGGCTGATCATATATGCAGTACTAGAATAGAGGGGAATAACTCACATATGAACTCAAAGCAACCATAAGTAGTGTTGCGGCCAATTCCCTCGTCGCCTGGTCGCCGGGAACGAGCGCCTGCAAAAAAGGAAGTCCACACAGACCGGTGGTGGCTCCGGCGGGGACCCTCCGACGGTCAAGTCAGAGAGGTGACTGGGCAACAGTGAAATGAAGACAGAGAGTTCAATCGAGAGAGAGAAAGAGAGAGTTAGAAGGAGCAAGCCTGTTGCTTCCAAGGCCCCTGCACTGTTGCCTTCCCCGACGTATATATAGTGGAGTGTGGTATGGCGCCGTCATTAATGGCGCGGACAATTGAGGAATCGTCAACTCACTGTAGATCGTCAGAGTCGCCGTGAAAGTGTCACGTCGCCGTGGGGCTGTCAAATCACTAGGGTTGACAATGCCTTAGGTGGGATAACGCCCATAGGTGGCAGTGCCGCATGCCGCTGTCAGGGCTGACAGTCTCTGGCAGCTGTACGGCGATCGGAGGAGTCGACCGTCCTTAGGTCGGTGGCCACTTGTGTGGCGTCGGACGAAGATTCGGGCCCCTCTGATAATCAGCCGGGCACGTTGCGAGAGTCGGCCATCGGACTCTCCGGTTCTGACGGTCGGGAGAGTGGGAAAGGTCTGCCCGACCGACATATCCTCAATCGGTAAAGGGCCGTTAATCGGCCGGTGATGGCGTCCGGTCGGTCGGTCGGTCGGTCGGTCGGTCGGTTGGTCGGTCGGGTATGTCCGACCATGAGCCGTCGTGAGCGGGAACGGTCAGTATCCCCCAACAAGTAGAATTGTGAAATGATGATCATCCCAAGATAATTTATAAAAAAGTACAACATATCCCATGAACAGCTCTGGTGTGCAAAAGCAGTATCTAATTTGATAGTGCACCTCTACAATAGGCTGAAGTGAATTTGCAGCCAAGGTGAGAAAACAACAGAGTAATTGAATAGGTTCACAGAAGACAGCAATCCAGAGTATATGCACCAGCCGGCATGCAGAATCCTGATAGTCATCATGATCCACCTTCCAAACTCCAAACCACCCAAAGAGAGATGTAATTAAGGACCATTGAAGGCAAGGGTAACCCTGTGTCCCTGAAAATTATAATACCAAAAGAGCTTAGAATTAGAATCCAACATGAATTCCTACAGGTAAATGACCCTGTAGTATATGCCACAAGTCAACTACCATGTTTAACCAGGTATGAGGAGACATAGACTTGAAGTAAGCTGAAATAGACATTAATGTGGCCAGCATAGTAGTAAAACAAATTAATTGTATCCCACCAATAAGCAAAAGCATGAGACCAGCCTAATCTTGACAGTGGCAACAACTCATCCAACTTCAACAGTTTACTGGAAAAACATTGATTTCAGCACTTTAAACCTGCACCCCCTATTAGTCATGCATAATGTGACCAGGTTGTTGACCTTCAACAAGAGGCTTGGAACACAACTAGTGATCCATGGAATATACAAAAGGGCATGAGAACCTGAGAACATTTCAGTAAAATAAGAAGTAAAGGAAACAATATTATATTGAAAGCAAACCACCCAATTAATAACCTTGAGCAAAAGAAAATCCATTTAGTTCACTGCCACAGCAAACCTCAGATAAGGAGCAGATCTGATCCCTAAAGGATACACTGAAACCTGGGTATGCACCAAAGCCCTAAGCTGATTGCAACCAGAAAACCAATAACCTCTGAATTGGTGTGACCCAAATAATGCATTGTGAGGGAACACCTGAGAAAACCAAACATTGCCATAGCAAGAGATCAAAGGAAAGGAATTTATGTTTGAGTTCCCTGATATTGTACTCTAGTCTTATTCTTCTCAGATTTAGGTCCTAGTATCTGTAAGTTTTCTTAATACATATTATTATTATTATTGTTATTATTATTATTATAAAATTGTATGGATTAATAGCTTTAATATAGTTTTATTCAGCATTTAATCTTAATGTCAGCCTTAGAGTCATACAAACTTAATTAGCCTTAGTGTGATGAACTCTGGCTCTGTTTAATTTTCAGAAAGTTTGGTTCTTTTAGGTGACAACTGCATGTTTTGAACAGACCATATGCAAAAAAAATTGACCTCAACTAGATCAGGTTTAAGTTTAACCATAAACTTGGATACAATCCCATTCATAAGCCATAACTTGGATATAAACAACACATCCCCCTGCATATAAAGAAACTCATCCAAAACAGAATCCTAACTTTTAAAATTTGGTTATACACAAACGCATATATCTGCCATTATATCAATTACTTTCCAAGACATAGATCATATATATCTATCAACAACACTTTATGTAAAGCAAAATATGTTATAACTCATAAGAATAGGATTAGTTCATAACTCACATATGAAGAAACTTATCTAGAACTCCAAAACATATAAACAAAACCAAGACATTCCAAATCTAGATATAGAGCTAGAGATGTTCATAAAAACTTGTTAATGTCGATCAACATGTGAAGTCTTTAGTATCCAAAGGACAAATTCAGAATACATGTCCACAATTACAAGTCATCTTGCACATGATCCTGGCTCACATGGACAGGATTACAATCCCAAATGAAAAACATGAGCTTGTTGAGAATGATAAAATCTCTGTCACTACAGCAGAACATGCAATCAAGTCTATAATTAGCCAAAAAATATGAAGACTGAGATTTAACTCTATATCAACTAACAAATTAGCTTGAATGGCAAAGTCAGATGAGAGGAAGGCACAAACAAATTGTTATTGCGTATCTATTAGATTGAATGGTAAAATTTCATGAGAAGAATGCAAAAAAGATGACAACAATTGACAAATAAGGTTTCATAACATTATTGGTGCTCACGAGTTGATGTGCCATGAAACTTTTAGAAGGGAACCAATATTGCAATCATGCCACATAAGTCAGCAGGTTGGATTATCAGTTGAACTGTTTTGTCACTAGTTTTAGGTATCTAACTATGGACTAAGCATTCCACAAATCATGGCACACAAGGTACCAAGCATGTTGACCGAGGAGAATTTGTTATTCATCATGTCTCACCTAACCAGGAACCAACCACTTGTCATGTATAAAAACTAGCATGTACCCTACACTCTGCTTGAGCACAAAAGTTATAAATAGGCTATTTAGATGCATCATTGTACATATTCAGATACCATCGATACAAAGAAATAAAACTATTGTTTATATAGTTTGCTTCGTTTAGAGAATGGTGTATAATTTAAGCAAGGGACATAAAAGGATTACAATATTTAAAAAAAAAAAAAGAACAGAATTTTGAAGGAAATGTTCAAGATATGCATGGAATATCAACTTGGTAAAGCTTCTTGAAACAATTACACATCTTATTGTTTTGGCAAATTACCATGGTTAAATTTGATATTATTCTTTAAAAGTAACACCCTACGATTGCGAGTAATGTACAAGAAACCGGGTTCTTACACTTTTTTTTTCCTGAAGATCGAGGATTATAGCATCAGTCTTTGTCATTTATTGTAGTGTAAATCATTCCCAACAAAGTCCAGCATCTCTTCTTGGCAGCCAATATAAAACACCTTGCAGCAAGAGCTCATGTTATAAATTTTTTTATACAATTATACCATAGAAATTTGTGTCCTAATTTTTTGTTAGTGCAACTTTTTAAATTTTTATTACTGCAACTTTTTAGTTCACATAAATTGCAAGCTGTAAATACAATGCAGCTTCCATCAGATTAGTATCATATAAAAAAACATACAATACAAAATTTATGCAAGAAAATCCTAAGGAGCTTATGAATGGATTATGGCTTTAATATAAAAAAAGGGATCAAACCAATTGAATTTTCTACGCATACAAAAATGTAAAGATGGCAATAAAGAAAAAATAAAATGCAAAAATCTGGACTACTAATTTGAGCAATTTGGTTTTTTTCATTTGCACATTCCCCTTCATGTGTGGCACACATGCTAAGTTGCAAGAATTATTAGTCTAAAATTGGATAAATTTTATAAAGATAAAAAGCATAAGCAAGCTTAATAATAAGTAGTCATCCATGGCACAAACAAAAAAAGAGTAGGTAAATATACTACCTAATTATGAACACAAAGTATGAACATCTTCAAACTTATGATTACATATGACACTTTTGGGATATGTTCAATACCACCCATACCTAACAAAAGATCTGCCAAGTTGGTGGCTTTTGAGCGGTCGCCTATCAAAAATGGATGGCAAACAAAGCACAACTCGGTTATTAGGTAGGGTGATATCGAACATATCCTCAAAAGTGTAAAGAGATTAGCTGATTTAAACTTTCTCTCTGATCATGCATATTTTGTTTACTACAAAATCCTTCAAATGCTATGTTTTTATAGGCACTTATGATCCATCTATAAAATTCTAGATGGATGCATATTTTGCAGCATATCTTGCCGAGATATTGTATCTTTGAGATAGTAAATACTTGTATGCAAAAGAAGGAAATTGTGGATATGCTTGGATATCAGTGATTTTGTATCTTCACAAAAGATTTTCATGTTATCCTAGTATCGTCGCTATTTAGAATTTTTTAATTAATGCATGCAATTGTTAATCCCTTGAAACTACTATATCTTATTGGATATGCTTGTTAAATGTGTAAATCTCGAGAATATCTACAAATATCTAAAATGGTTATTAAAACATTTAAGGCTTAAACAGAAAATGCATATAAAAGAGCAAAAATTTCATGTCATAATTGCATTAAAGTATTATCTCAGAATTTTTTAGGATAAGTACATAATGTAAAATAAACTATTGGAATAGTATAGAAAACACATTATTTGTTAAATCTTGGGAGCTATGAATCAATTAGGTATATTCTAGTTAGGTCGGAGCACAATATTAGGAGCTGACATGTTTCCCTTTGCCTACACTTTTAAAGATAAATTGATCAACTTTAAATGTGCAAGCCTTTCAACCTAAACAAATTAAGAAATTATCATGTATTGAACATAAATAACAAAGCCAACAAATTGATTTGCTTCAATTCTTTTCAATGAATCGACATTTTCAATCCTTTTGGACAAATTGACATTTTCACTACCAAATGATCAGAAATTGCACATGCAATGCATGTGAGAGACTGCAACTTCAGACATGTTGTTAAATCTCATTCTCTTCAAGTGATGCACCTATCATTTTTGAAAAGAAAAAAAAAAGAGAGATGAATGCTTGTGGTAAAGTCCATTTTTGCATATTTTCAATATATATAAAGATGAGATGTGGATTAAGCACATCTATGTCATAGTCTCGCCATGTGATGCCACTGAGTCCAGACCTAAGAGCAATATTGAATGGTGAATTCATGCACCTTGGTTACAAATCAATATCCCTCGACTCAAAATAGGAGACCAAATATTCATGTCTTCCCTAGAGTTGGATACAATCCTACCCATTTCCCATCCTATAGAGATTGTTGCTCGTAAACCTTTTTTTTAGCTTGATTTATCAAATATTTAAAATTATACTTTTGGGTGTTGCTTAATGTTTACCAGATTAACATATTTTGTGCTTAAGGTAGCAAACTATGCAATGGGTTTGCCCTTCCCAAAGAAAATACCTCTCAAAACCATACAATGGTGGTATTTAAACCTAAATCTCTGATACAACTATTTAAATTATTTCTTTAGTTTAATCAGGAAGTTCCTTTTAAGTATTTATTTTTTATATTTGTAAATAAACTATTTAAATCTATTGACTAATAGAATATTATTTGTTTCAAAAAAATTGGTGCATTATTTTATGTTATAAAGTATCATTTTCAATTACATGGATCTACAAACTTTCTATAACTAGTAGTGGAGAGTAAGAAGGACCGGGGGGCCACTACCCCCCAAAAAATTTTAAAATATTTATAACCTATATATTTATATATATGGTGGCCCCTTCCAAATATTTTAGTCTTACACACATTACGAGTCCATCAGTTTGAGAAAAGATCATATAATTAATTTATATATTAATTTTTTATTGAAAATAATAAATTTTTTAAAAAAAGAACCATTGTTTATTTGAAAAAATAGTAAACTTTAGGAAAAAGCCAGTAGAAGCTTCATCCCTACGGAGGTGCGGACCCCAATCAAACCCCTTGCACCCTTCGACGCCCCACTTGATTTTGTTGGGATTGTGTCCTAACATCAATCGCATGACGATTGAGTTCATCCTTGTATATGAATTATTGATTATTGAATAATAGATATTCTGATATTTTTCATCACAAAGCGACATCTTTCTTGAACTCTTGTACTGTGATGAAGTCTCTAGAACTATGCTAGTATACGATAAAGAGAGGATTTATCGTATAGTTCTTAAACAAGTTTGTGATCAAATGATATGTCATTATGGGATGATGATATTTATCGAGTAAAGATCGTTGTGTACCATACGGATTGGTTGTCCTCTTAATCAAGGAGTGTGGTGACACTGGTATAGCATACAGGTGAGATGTAAGGGTACATCGTTACTGAACAAGTGATTTACTTGCTGAGCATTCTGCTGTCAAGAGCTGCTCGCAAAACACATGGGTATAAGTATCCTTCAGACTTGAGATCACCATAGTAACTTATAAGCAACTCACTGTGCTTTGATGCCGAACTATCTGGATTTTTAATGTAATGACGGAAGGCTACTGGGTACAGTCAAGTACTTATGAAGTCTGTATGTGAATCAAGATGGGATTGATCTCTCCGGATTATTAGAGTTGATGTATCGCTGTATTTCAATTTAGTAAAGTCTTGGCCAGGATAATCCATGACATGAATTTGAAAGGTTGAAATATAATGTAGATGAAGCAATCTCGATTGACAGTTAACGTGAGACCATCCTAGAGCATCCAGGGTCAAAAGGATGAATTATGCGGTAACCATGAGTATGGGTTCTGGAATATTCTTTTGCGATAATTCGATCTATCTAGATGTCGGAAACCATTGCTAGATGGTATCTCGATGAATGCAGAAATTGATTTCTGTGCTACCGGCTTAGTGTTTGAACCTATAGAGTCACGCACACAAGTCAGACAAAGTAGGAAGGAATTGATCTATGTTTATATGTCCAATCTGAAAGTACTTGACTTGATTGAACATATAAGCTAACTTGATTGAGAATTGAGTTATGGGTCAAACGGGATTGAAGAGTTGACTATGTCTAGCTAGCACTACACATGAGGTTCAGGTTCAATCCTGAGAATGAATAATTTTTATCTATGATCCATAGAATATATGAAAGATTGGATTTAAGTACTAATTAATTTCATATTAGATCTGAATTAAATAGACTTAAATATGTTCAAAATCTAAGTTAGACCTGGTACAAAAGTCCTAAAGAGTTTAGGATTGACAGCCTTTCGAAATTATTTAGAACCGGCTTCGAATCGGACCTGTTTTGGATGAGATATGAGTATTCCTACTTGCACTGGGAATACCCACTCATGAAGCACGATCAAAAATTGATTTGGTGCTTATTTGGGGTATCCCAAGTGGGTGTGGGAGTGGGTGCAAAATGGATGTCATAAGTGATGGCAATTATATCTTCATGTAGGAGTCCTTCTTTCATTAATATTGGACCAATTCAAATCAGATTTGAATAAAGAGTCCTCCTCTCATTGGATCATGAGAATCATCTATAAATAGAGAGGGTCTCTACTTATGGATGAGAGAAGAGAATAGAATAGCAAACAAATCAAATTGAGAGAAGAGAAAAAGAGAGAGAGACAGGCGTGTGAAGAAAGAGGTCCTTCATCTTCTACATCTCTCCCTTTGTTTCGTCTCTCCTCCTTGGGCGTGGATCCTTCTTGGGCATTCTATCTGCTGGTGTGAGGTATCACATCGTCACATCTAATCTCTCGATTGATTGAGTTGCGAAGTCAATTGGATTGGAGTTCATCCTGCTTTCCTGCGGCGTCTGATGTGCATGCGAAGTAGAGGATCTGCATATCCAGACCTTCGCGAAGGTTTATATCAGATAATTTGAGATTTGATCTCTGGTTTCACTGCGATTCGGATAAAGATTTGATCATTAAACAAGTAGAATATTAGAAAAAAATTTTGATGCAACCTGGGCATTCTGGAGGAAAACTGTTTTCTTTCCTTCAACTGGTATCAGAGCAAATTTGAAATATATGCATGTAAAATAGAATTTTTATGATTATTTACATGAGATATAATTAAGATTTTTTGTGTGATATTAAATCTCATTTAAATCTATTTATCTAAAATTTTTGATCTGATTTTGATTGGATTAAAGGTGCCTAATCAATGGTTGATTGAGGTTGTTATAAATCTGTTATAACAGAATTTTGCTATTGCTGAATTTTTTATGAAAAACAACGTGAATTAAAAAATCTATTTTAATAAAATTTTAATTTTATTATTTTTCTTATGAAGTGAGGATTATTTTAGATTTAAATTGGATCCATTTCGATGGATATTTAGATCTGAATCCTATCACAATTTAGCACTGCGCGAAAATAGATTTTATCAGAAATTAATTCTTTATGCATTCATATTTGTATTTAATTATTTTTTCATTTGATATCAAATCTAAAATTGATATTTTATAATCAGTATAAGATAAGTTTTAAATTTGATATGATGTACATGATACATCAAATCTAATTGGATTAGATGAAGAACATAATTGATGAGATCAAGGATATGTTCAAGACATAAAATAGTTTTGTCAATAATTGCATGTTGATGTAATTATATATGAAATTAGATTTCAGATCTTAGTAGCTTAGTACTCAGATTGATGAGATCACCAGACCGTTCGGTCATAAGAGATTGAAGAGATTAATCTCTCTTTTACCTATTCGATGGGTTCTCTTATGACGTGTAGGGTGTGTTGTGATCCAGTTTCATGAAGAAAAAAAGTGAATAGACTTTTATGTATTATTTTGATCATAAATATATTTAGATTAGATCTAAAATAATTTATGATTCATTATAATAGAATAAAATTCAGATATAAAATTATTTTAGATCTGAATTATATGTTAAATATGATGTAATTGGTATTGATCTAAAAGTTGTCATGATACATGAGATGTATGAATGAAGTTTAGATCATACCTATGTATGTTTAATTGTTAAATATATTATAAAAATTTATTTTTATGTGTTGAAACATATGATATACTTCACTTGAAATCCTTGTATAATAGTTCTACAAACTGAAACACACGTTTCATACACTTAATTTTGAATCAAGTTTGAATGATCTAGAATTGAGAATTGAAAATCATTAAGACACCACATAATATGATGAGCAAAGGGTTAGCATGGATCAGATCCTTTTAATGGGTTAAATCTAGGGTTAAGAACACATATGGACCAAGTAGAGAAATTAATTAAATCTAATCAAGTGTTGAATTAGATTAGGTCAGTATTTCTCTAAATCAATCTCAATAGTTAAAGTTTGATCAAGTCTATGTGTTTGACCCTAATAAATGGATCATGATCATGGCTCCATGGTTGAGATCAAATCTTTTGGTGTGCCAAATCGAAACTAATTAACCAGTTGGTATCTAAGGTAAGTTTGGCAGATTCGATCAAGTAGTTTTTAATTGGGAGCTATTTACCTAGATGCGTCTACGATAAGTTAAGGGCAGATCCCTCCCGCTGATCTCACTTATTTAGCCAATATGGTAGATTATGTTTTGATTAGGTCACTAGTCGATTGGTGCAGACCCATGCCATTAAGGTGAATCAGTATGACTGATTTAGGTATCTTTAGATCAGTTTGTGTTTAATCCTTTACATAACTTGGTGAAGTCAGTGGAAGGATTTACAGCTTGCAGGTCGATTTCTTCTCTTATTCTCAGGTCAATGAAATCAAATCCTCTAAATTATTAGGTTCATAAAGTGATAAAGTTATGAGATAACTTGATCCTTGCCTCCCATTAAGGTGTGTAATAATGAATCCAATATTCCAAATAGGCATTAGAGGTGCCACACACCTAGTGTCTATTACGTATTGGAATTATCATTCATCATATGACTATCATAATATACCTTTAGATCAATACTTAGGTTGGCCGAACCACACTCGGGTCTGGACATCCGTTTGTTGGATGCACTTGATGTGTCATGTTAATGGTTGGACTTAACCAGGATGTTCAGTGGAGGCGCCACACGCCTGCTAAAGGGATGTCTGGGGCAAAACCCAATGCTAGAAGTTGTTTGAAGAAATAATTGGTTATGAACATACCCATGAATGCACTAGGATTAGCTGAGCCACACTCGGATCCGAATGCAGTCCGTGTGGATTCTAGTACCTGCTAAGGAATTAATGTAATTCTTCGAGTTGGAGGTAGAGGCTACCAATTCACAAAAAATAGTGGAAGGATCTTTAGACTAAAGTTCATATCTTTAGGATTAAAAATAATAATAATAATAATTCATATACCAATAAGCTAATATTTTTTTCTTTCAGTTGTGGCCAACACACTATCCCTCCGTTCACTGTTGGACAGCGACAAGCTCACCGAACCCAACTTCAATAGCTGGTATCGAAAGTTGAAGATCGTATAGGAGCATGAGAGAATTTTGTATGTCCTTACGGATCAGGCACCTGAAGAACCTGCAGTCAATGCTCCTTGTGCTGTGAGAGACACTTACATGAAGTGGCTCAATGATTGCACGACTGTGCATTACGTGATGAGGGCAGCTATGAACAATGAACTTAGTCGTAAGTTCGAGGATGCACAGCTTGAGGAGATGATTCAAATGTTGAATAAGTCCTTCGACACCCCTGAAGATGCGGAGAGACATAAAACTTCCTGCGCAGTGTTCAATGCCCGTATGCAAGAGGAAGCTTCAGTCACCGATCATGTATTATACATGATTGAGCAGATTGAACGCCTTAGCGAACTTGGCTTTCCGTTGCATGAACAGTTAGACAATGATGCTATCCTCAATTCGCTACCGAAATCCTACCTACCCTTTTTCAGAAATTATAGAATGACGAAGCCTGTAGTAAACTACCATGGTTTGCTAAGGTTATTGCAGACTTTTGAGAAGGATCACCAGCTCCAAAAGGAGCCAGTGAATTTAGTGAGAGGTTCATCTGCAGGGCATCGATCCTCTAGGAGAGGAAAGAAGAAAAATGTGCAAAAATTTCATGCCCTCAATCCCAAGCAGAGCAAACAGTCAAATGTTGACAAGAGCCAGGTAGAGTGCTTCTTCTGTAAGAAACTGGATCATTGGAAAAGTAATTATCCTATTATATAGCCATCCTTGACCCAAACAGGCCTAAGAACAAGAGAAAGAGGCAAGTGGTTGCTTCACAAGATATTTATACGATAACACCTTATAATTTCTCTATTTGTGATACTACTACCTGGGTATTGGATACCGAAATTCCTATTAATATATGCAATTCGTTGCAGAGACTGCAGGTAAGTAGAAAATTTTGAGAGGGCGAGCGGTTCCTTAACGTTGACGATGGAAGCCTTGTTCCAGTTCTGATCTTGAAAATTTTGCAGCTTGTCTTCGAGTCCAGTAATGTCATGTTAGATGATTGTCATTATTATCCCTCTTTTATGATGAATGTCATCTCTATAGGCCTTTTGGCCAAACTTGATTACAAATTTATAATAAAAGATGATTTTTGTGCTATCATTATGAATGATACTACAATTATACGTGGATAATTAAAACATGGCATATACATAATATCACGATCTATTAGTGTAATGTACACATCTAGTAAACGCTCCAAAATAGATAATATCAGTGAATCCTACCTTTGGCATTGTAGACTTGGTCATGTGAACAAGAATAGAATTGACAGGTTGATCAAAGAATGTGTCCTTGAGATTGATGATTATGAATCATTATCTACCTATGAATCTTGTCTACTTGGTAAGATGACTAAGTCACCTTTTAAAAGAAAAGGTGAAAGAGCCAGTGATATCCTAAGTCTAATACATACTGATGTATGTGGGCCTATAAACATAAGTGTCAGAGGAGGATACTGCTACTTCATTACGTTTACAGACGACCTATCGAGATATGGGTATGTCTATCTTATGAAGCATAAGTCAGAATCATTTGAAATGTTCAAACAATTTCGTGCTGAAGTAGAGAAACAAACTAGAAAGAGTATTAAGATCCTTCGATCAGATCGAGAAGGTAAATACCTCACCGATGAGTTTTTGACGTATCTAGAAGAGAATGGAATTCTCTCATAATGGACCTCTCCTGGAATACCAAAACATAATGGTGTGTCCAAGAGGAGGAATCGAATCTTGTTAGACATGATCCGGTCCATGATGAGCTTTTTCAGTCTGTCAATATCCTTTTAGGGATATGCTCTAGAGACTGCCTGCTATATTTTGAATAAGGTGCCCAGCAAGTCTGTCGATAAAACTTCATATGAGATATGGACTGGATGTAAGCCAGTGCTCTCACATCTTAGGGTCTAAAGGTGTCCAGCTTATGTCAAGCGTTTAAAGACAGATAAGCTTGGATCGAAGTCCGATAGATGCTTGTTTGTAGGGTATCCAAAGAAAACTAAAGGGTAATACTTCTACCTCGCTGTAGAACAAAAGGTATTTATCAGTAGCCGGACAGTCTTTTTGGAAAAGGAGTTCCTTGGTGAAGGAGCTAATGCCTGTAAAATTGAACTTGATGAAGTTCATGAGGTGGAAGGACCGACACATACAGAATTGGATTCGATTGGTGAATCAAATCTGAAGCCAATAGAGGCACCATTAAGGAGATCCGATAGAGTACCGCATCAACCGGACAGATACTATAATTTCTTGATCCAGGATGGTGATCCTATTGAACTTGATGAGAACGATGAGGATCCGATCACCTATATGGAGGCCATGCAAAGGTTCGACTCTCAAAAATGACTTGAGGCCATGAAGTCCGAGATGGAGTCCATGAAAATAAATAGTGTCTGGACATTAGCTGATCCGCTCGAAGGGATAAAACCTATAGGGTGTAAATGAATTTTCAAGAGAAAAAGAGGAGCGGATGGAAAGGTAGAGACCTATAAAGCCCATCTAGTTGCTAAGGGTTACCGTTAGCATTATGGTATTGATTATAACGAGACGTTCTCTCCTGTGGCAATACTCAAGTCCATCCGGATTATGCTTTCTGTCGCTGCACACTTAGATTATGAGATCTGGCAGATGGATGTAAAAATTGCTTTTCTTAATGGAGAGCTAGAAGAAGAGGTGTATATGATACAATCTGAAGGATTCACATCCACAGACGAGTTGAAAGTGTGCAAGTTGAAAAGATTAATTTATGGACTTAAGCAGCATCGAAGAGTTGAAACATGCATTTTGATAAAATAATCAAAACGTATAGCTTCATTAGGGGAGAAGAGCCTTGCATCTACAAATGGGCTTGCGATTCTGTGGTCATTTTTCTTGTGCTGTATGTGGATGACATATTGTTACTAGAAAATGACATCCCGACTTTGCAGAGTGTGAAGCTATGGTTATCATCACAGTTCTCTATGAAGGACTTGGGAGAAGCATCCTACATCCTAGAGATGAAGATCTATAGGGATAGATCTAGAAAGTTGCTTGGATTGTCCCAATCCACATACATTGACACCTTGTTGAAGCGATTCAACATGGATAATTTCAAGAAAGGCTATCTTCCGATAGACCATGGAATTACTCTTTCCAAGAAGAATTATCCAACAACTCCTGAGGAGAGAGAGCACATGAGTAGAATAGCATATGCTTCAGCAGTGGGATCTATCATGTACGTTATGACATATACGAGGTCGGATGTGACTTATTCACTTGGGATAGTGACTAGGTACCAGTTAGATCTGGATGAAAAGTATTGGAATATTATAAAAGCAATTCTTAAGTATTTAAGAAACACTAAAGACCAATGGCTTATCTGTGGAGACTCTGATCTGAAACTTGTGGGATATACTGATTTCAGTTTTCAATCAGATTGTGATGACAGCAGAAGCGTGTCGGGCTACGTATTTATCTTGAATGGAGGGGTTGTTTGCTGAAAAAATTTCAAGCAACATACTGTGGCCGATTCTGTATGTGAAGCGAAATACATTGCTGCATCGGATGCTGCAAAGGAGGTGATGTGGTTGCAAAAATTTATTATTGAGCTGGAAGTTGTACCTTCCATTAATGGTCCTGTCCTGCTGTATTGTGACACCTCCAGTGCCATAGCTCAGGCGAAAGAATCTAAGTTGCACCATCGCACTAAACATATTCTGCACCGCTATCACCTAGTGCGAGAGATCGTGAACCAAGATGACGTCGAGCTTCAGAAGATCGACGGAAAGAAGAATCTAGCCGACCCCTTCACTAAAGCTCTCGAGATCAAAGAGTTCGATGACTTCAAATGGAAGATGGGTATAAGATATTGCCCCGATTGGCTTTAGTCCAAGTGGGAGTTGTGGAAAATTATGTCCTAAAATCAATCGTATGACGATTGAGTTTATCCTTGTATATGAATTATTGATTATTGAATAATAATTATTCTGATAGTTTTCATCACAAAGTGATATCTTCCTTGAACTCTTGTATTGTAATGAAGTCCCTAGAACTATGCTCGTATACGATAAAGAGAGGATTTATCGTATAGTTCTTAAACAAGTTCGCGATCAAATAATACGTCATTACGGGATGATGACGTTTATCGAGTGAAGGTCGTTGTGTGTTATATGGGTTGATTGTCCTCTTAACTAAATAGTGTGGTGACACTGATATGGCATACAGATGAGATGTAAGGGTACATTATCACTGAACAAGTGACTCACCTGCTAAGTGTTCTACTGTCAAGAGCTGCTCGTGAAACACATGGGTATAAGTGTCCTTCAGACCTGAGATCACCATAGTGACTTGCAAGCAACTCATTGTGCTTTGGTGCCGAACTACCTGAATTTTTAATGCAGTGATGGAAGGCTATTGGGTACAGTCAAGTACTTGTGAAATTTGTGTGTGGATCAAGACGGGATTGACCCCTCCAGATTATTGGAGTTGATCTATCGCTGTATTTCAATTTTGTAAAGCCTTGGTCAGGGTAATCCATGAGATGAATTTGAAAACTTGAAATACAATGTGGATGAAGCAATCTCGATTGACAGTTAACCTAAGACCATCCTAGAGCATCCAGGATTAAAAGGATGAATTATGCGGTAACCATAAGTATGGATTCTGAAATATTTTTTTGTGATAATTCGACCTATCTGGACGTCGGGAACCATTACTAGATGGTATCTCGATTAGTACAGAAATTGGTTCCTGTGCTACCGACTTAGTGTTTAAACCTATAGAGTCACGCACACAAGTCAGACAAAGTAGAAAGGAATTGACCTATGTTTATATATCCAATCTGGAAGTACTTGACTTGATTGAACATATAAGCTAACTTGATTGAGAATTGAGTTATGGGTCAAACGGGATTGAAGAGTTGACTATGTCTAACTAGCACCACACATGAGGTTCAGGTTCAATCCCGAGGATGAATAATTTCTATCTATGATCCATGGAACATATGAAAGATTAAATTTAAGTACTAATTAATTTCAGATTAGATCTAAATTAATTAGACTTAAATAGGTCCAAAATTCAAGTTAGACTTGATACAAAAGTTCTAAAGAATTTAAGATTGATAGTCTTTCGAAATTATTTCGAACCGGCTTCGAATTGGACTCGAATCGTATCTGTTTTGGATGAGATATGAGTATTCCTACTTGTACTGAGAATATCAACTCATGAAGCACGATCAAAAATTAATTTGGTACTTATTTGGGGTGTCCCAAGTGGGTGTGGGAGTGGGTGCAAAGTGAATGTCATAAGTGATGGCAATTATATCTCATGTAGGAGTCCTTCTTTCATTAGTATTGGACCAATTCAAATCAGATTTGAATAAAGAGTCCTCCTCTCATTGGATCAGGAGAATCATCTATAAATAAAGAGGATCTCTACCTATAGATGAGAGAAGAGAATAGAATAGCAAACAAATCAAATTGAGAGAAGAAAAAAAGAGAGAGAGACAGACGTGTGAAGAGAGAGGTCCTTCATCTTCTACATCTCTCCCTTTGTTGCCACCTCCTCTCCTTAGGTGTGGATCCTTCTTGGGCATCCTACCTACTGGTGTGAGGTGTCACATCATCACATCTCATCCCTCGATTGATTGAGTTACGAAGTCAATTGGATTGAAGTTCATCCTACTTTCCTGCGGCATCTGACGTGCATGCGAAATAGAAGGTCTGCATATCCAGACCTCTGTGAAAGTTTATATCAGATAATTTACGATTTGATCCCTGGTTTCACTGTGATTCAGTTAAGGATTTGATCATTAAACAAGTAGAAAATTAGAAAAAAATTTTAGATGCAATCTGGGCATTTTGGAGGAAAACTGTTTTCTTCTCTTCAGGCCTCTCCGTCGCCTCCTTTCTTGCTCCGCTGCTCCATCTTCGACACTGGTGCGCTCTCCAAGCCCCTCCTCATGCTTTCTCTGATCCATCAACTTTGGAAGAGAGCTTTGAAAACCTGAGGCCATAGCAAGGTACTGGTGAGGCGTTGATAGGTGATTGTTGCTTGTTTATTGTAAAGGTTAACCATTGCTTTGAAAACTCATAGGCCATAGCAAGGTACCGATGACTGTTGCTTTTTTTGATAAAGGTTAACTATTGCTTTGAAAACCCACAATAAGGGAGGGGAAGCTACCAGTGATTGTTGCTTACATTCTCTTTGGAACATTGTGATTTTTTTAGTTTTTTAATTTATAGATTAATTTTAAGTATTGCAAGTTTTATGAGAAAACAAAAAAGTCTTGATTGTTTCTTTAAAAAAAAAGATATTCAGTTGAATGAAGATGATAGCTTATTAGATTTCAATATTAAAATTTTAGAACTTGAAGGACGTCTTTCCAAATCTCCTAGAATTGAACATAGTCATGATCAATCTTTTAAAGAATTTGACATTGCTTGTTTAGAACGTGATCCTGGATTACATCTACAAATGTGAGAATATCCAATAAATCAATATGATAAAATTCGACGAACTTATCTTAGAGCTGGACCATACCAACCTCGACTACCCAATTATCCATTATCTAAAAAGCAACACCATCATTTTCAAGCTTCTTGGTTTACACAATTTCCCTCTCGAGTTGAATATTCTCTTAGTAAAGATGCTGTACTTTGTCTTCCTTGTTATCTTTTTAACATAAAAGCTAGTGGATGACCTGGTTGGGATATATTTATAGCTAAGGGTTTTAAATTTTTTTTTAAAAAAAATAAATGAGGATAAAAGATGTGCTTTTCTTAATCTCATTGGAGAGGATCCTTGCTCACTGCATAATAAAGCTCTAAAGTCTTGTGCTGATTTGATGAATCAATCTAAACATATAGATAAAGATATGCATCTTCAGTATTCTGAACAAATTCAAAATAATAGATTGTGAGTCAAAACTTCTATTAATATTATTCATTGGCTTGCATTTCAAGATTGTGCTTTTAGAGGTCATGACGAGACTATTAGCTCAAAAAATTGAGGAAACTTTGTTGAGATGATTAGTCTTTTAGCTTCATACAATGATAAAGTTGCAAATGTGGGTTTAGAAAATGCACCTGTTGTAGCTAAGTATACTTCACATGAGATTTAAAAAGAGCTTTTGCATGTTCTTGCAAATAAAGTACGTAATAAGATTCATGAGGATATTGGAGATTCTAAATTTTATATTATTGTTGATGAGGCATACGATGAGTCTAAAAAAGAGCAAATGACTCTAATTTTAAGATTTGTTGATAATGATGGCTTGATAAGAGAATATTTTTTGATATTGCTTATGTCACTGACACATCTGCATTGACTCTTAAAAACAAAATATCTTCTATTCTTTCTCATCATTGTCTTGATATTCCAAACATATGTGGTCAAGGATATGAAGGAGCTAGCAACATGCATGGTGAATGGAAAAGATTACAAGCTTTATTTCTTAATGATTATCCTTATGTATATTATGTACATTGTTTTGCTCATAGGCTACAGTTGGCTTTGGTTGCAGCATCTAGAGAGATAATTTCTATCCATAAGTTCTTTTTACATTTAACTTTTATTATCAATATTGTTGGCTGTTCATGTAAGCGACATGATGAATTTCAAACTTCTTAAGCAGCTGAAATTGCATATATGTTGGCTACTAATAAACTTGAAACTAAAAGTGATGCTAATCAAATTAGCACTTTAAAATGAGCTAGTGATACTCATTGGGGATCTCATTTTTATTTTATTTATAGTCTTATAAATATGTTTGGTGCAACTTGTTCCGTGCTTGAAATTTTAAAGCAAGATGGATCTACTTATGCTTAATGGGAGAATGCTAATGCAGCTCTTAAAATGATTACATCTTTTGAATTTATTTTTATTTTACATATGATGAAAGAAATTATGGGCATTACTAATATTCTTTGTCATGCTTTACAACAAAAATCCCAAGATATTTTGAATACTATGCATTTAGTTTTAAGCACAAAAGTCCTCATTCAAAAACTTAAAGAAGATGGTTGGAATACTTTTTTTGACGGTGTTATATTGTTTTCTAAAAAAATATAATATTGATATTCTTAATTTAGATGCTCAATATATTAAAGATGGAGATCGTCACCAACGAGATCATATCACAATAGAGCACCATTATCATTTTGATATATTCAATGCTACTATTGATTTTCAATTGCAGGAATTGAACAATAGGTTTAGTGAGCAAACTATTGAACTTTTGACTCTCAACTCTACTTTGGATCCAAGAGATGGTTATAAATTCTTTAATATTGATGATATTTGCAATCTTGCAAAAAAATATTGTCCTCTTAATTTTATTGATAAAAAAAAATAAGTTTGAGATTTCAATTGAAACATTTTGATTTTGAGAAAGCAAATCATTCAGAGCTTCAAAATTATCATCTCTCTCAGAGTTATGTCAAAGATTAACAGAAATAAGGAAGTTGAAGAGTTTTTATCTTATTGATAGATTTGTTTGTCTTATTTTAACTCTTCCAATGTCTATAGCAATAGGTGAAAGAGTATTTTCTGAAAATCATTAAAATAAAATTTTACAATAAAATGACAGATGAATTTCTTGTAGATAATTTAGTTATTTATATAGAAAAAGAATTTGTTGGAGCTTTTAGCTCAAATTCAATACTTGATGACTTTGTGGATCTAAAGAACATGGTGTACAATTCAGGTAAAGATATTTTTTTAATTTTTCTTTCGTCTATTTAGATACTAAAATAAAACTTTTATTTGTTGTAGGTAGCATAAGCATCAATTTGAAAGAGATTATTGAGATTTTTACACAATCAAAATTATTTTGCAGATGTCATAAGATAATATTTTTTACTTATCTTTATTTATAAATAAAATTAAATATTTATTGATATTTTTGTAATATTTTTGGATATATATATATCTTTATTTTATTATTTATTATAAAATATTTTATTTAAAAATTATTAATAAATTATTATTTTGGTCCTCCCAATATTTGATGTCAGGCTCCACCAGTGCCTATAACAGCCATTATTTCTTTTATATGCGAATCACTATAACAAGTTAACACCCAAGTATCAACCAAAGTACTTTGTATATGGCAATTCCAGCCACTTGTTTATTCTCCAAGGCCAACAAAAACTAGGTGATCAAGTAAGGGGTGCCAAACTAATAGGCAGTTTTTTCAAGCAAAATCTTTCCTCTTCCATCGCTGGTGCTCTTGATTGCTTGTATTCTCATTATACATAGACAAACAACATCATTGAAGGAATAAAATAGGTTTCATTTTGAAAATATTATAGAATAGGAATTTATTTATAGTTGGTTGTTATTTTAAACTCCAATGTACCGGCACAGTTCATTGTATTCTATATCTACATGTATTATGGTCATGATGAAAGATTAATATCTAAATAAGAACTGTCATTGTAGTACTGCTATTTGTAGATACATGTCTATATTTACATATAAATAGAGGGCTTTTCAGAAAATGATTTTTGTATTGAAAATTCCTTTTTTTTTTTCCTTTTGATGATACAAAAGGAGGTTACAAAGTTCCTAAAATTAGAAGATATGGAACAAAATTGGGCCTAGGCCCATATATATGCAACACCCACTCCATCTGTGGTTAATACAGGATGAATCCCATCTATTGCTGAGATGCTAAAATCACCTTGACTGGCCTGAGCAGCTAAGCAATCCACAGCCTGATTTCCTTCTCTACCATAACTTTAGCTGCCTAAATAGACACCATCCATCTGTTAATATCCTACAGCAAAGGAAAGCCACATATTTAGAAGAAGAAGAATTAGTGATCCAACTTATTACTATTTTGGAATTTCCCTCTATCCATAACTGTTGAGCACTCAACTTTTGCACAGCAGTTTGTATACCATAACAAACAGTGACAAGCTCAGCAAAGGCCACTAAACAGCATCCCAAACACTTACCACCAGCTGCAATTAAGTTCCCTGAAAATCACAAATTATGAATGCAAATCCTGCAAAGAGCTTGAACTGATCCATCAAAATTAAGTTTCAATACTCCGAGGGTTGGGTGTAGCTAAGAAACAAGTTTACTATCTGTTGCATTAGCAAGGTTGTCCAAAACACTACTCCAGTATCTTGTTTGAGCATGAAATAAAGAATTCTTTTGGATCTAAAACATATTCATTAGAAACACAGAGGCCTTCTTACCAGAGCTTTCGGTCAAGACACGAGAGTGAAGTAGTTTCTCATTCCTAGCATTCCAAAGCAGCCATGTAAAATGGACAATTAAGGCGCTCTTCCTCCTTGCTAATGCAACATTTTGAGGAATCACCTTCAGCTCACAATTCCCAGATCTTTACGACTAGCCAAAAACTCAGATATCAGCATTCAATGCTTCATAAAATCGAAGGAATGGGAAGCAAACTTCAGGACTGCACTGACCGATGAGGCAGGAATAGAATACCAAGCTCTCTGCACTCTCTTAAAGGATGTTCATCTTTTAGATAAAAGTGATACAAGAAGCTGGAAGTGGAGCCCAACCAGAACATACTCGGTAAAACAATGTTGCCTCTTATTCCGGAATGGAGGTATTACGTCTCTATTTGGTAAGATTAACTGAAAAATTCCACTACCAGAGAAAGTTAAAATCTTCAACTGGTTCTACTACAACAATAAGGTGCCTACAGTGGATATTCTGACGAAAAAGGGGATCATGGTTGGTGCTTTCTGCTCTCTATGGTGAACATGAGGAGACGATCGATCATTTGTTACTTCAATGCCGATACTCGCTCAATTTCTGGAGTCATGTCTTTAGAGAATTTCATGCACGACCCATGCCAAACAACTTGAAGGAACTTTGGCATGTTTGGAGAAAGAGATCATTGCACCACCACACAACACTACAAATTGATGTTATCTTCTCCACCGGATGCTAGTTTCTATGGAAGGAGCATAATGGAAAGCTATTTAGATTCGAGGCTTATTCAAGTAATGAAGCCGCGAAGAAGACTATTCTATTGTTCAGAGAATGGATCTCTAACACTAAGAACGACAAATTGTTGACTCCAAGACAGCGTGCAAGAAGAACTACCTAGATGACTGATACATGCTTCCTCTATCCCTTTGCAGAAGATGGTGGCATGACGTAGGGTGCGAAGTGGTGGGCTCAAGAGTTAGCCTTCCTCGCATGGTACTATATCTTCTCTCATATGAGGAAAGAGATATTTTATCTCAACATCATACTCTACTGAAACTTGGGACAGCTAACATTGTTTGGCACAACCCACGATCTTACCGCTGTATGCAGTTATATACATTTAATAAATAACATGGGGGAGGGTAACTTTCCTCCTCCATACAGCTTCAAAAAAAAAAAAAAAAAAGGCTGTCTTCTTCCTCTCTACTAAGGCTCTAGAAGTATGGTCGACTAGAACTGGCAAAGAGATAGAAAAAATATCGAAGCCACACTCATTAACTAAATGTTGCCAAAAGTTTTGAGCATAGGAAAAAGTAACTGCCACATGTTCACCATCCTCCGCCTGATCTAAACAAAAATCAGAATATTGAGCAGCTGCTTCCAGAAGAATACCACAGTTAACTTAAACCAGTTTGCAAGGGAGTTTAGAAAGCACAAATTTCCATCGTAAGAGTTTAACTTATTGAGGAACTTGAAAGCCGCACAACCATTTAAGGTTAAGTGAATTACCTGGTCGATAAAATGAAGCATATAGATCTTGGGAGGAAATACAATTCAGCCTGCTGGTGCTCCAACTAAGCTGATTAGACCAATTTCCAGGAGGCAAGGGGATAGTTAGAATTTTGGACACTATATCATCGTTGGGGAACATAGCAGCTAAGAGGGATGGATTCCATAAACCCAAGGGTGAAATAAATGATGCAACCTGCATATCTGAAACATCGACATCCATGTTGATATAAGTAGGCCATAAAGATACTGGCATAGAAGAAATCCATGGATCATGGAGCATATTTATACTACTGCCATTACTAACAGTCCAAATAAACTGATGTTGTACCACAGAGGCATATATACAAATCTTTTGCCAAATTATAGAGCAATGGTAGGGTCTTGTGTAAAAATACCAGGATCCATGAAACTTGTATTTGGTACAAACTAATTTAGCCCACAGTGAATCAGAATGCAACACTGTTTGGGCAGCTAGCTTAGATAAGAAAGATAAGAAAGCCTGCTGTTTAAGAGGAAGAGATTGGAAACCAAGGCCTCCATGCAATATAGACTGGCATACCACATCCCAATAGATTAAATACAGCCCTCAGCGGCTATAATCTTGCCCCTACAAGAAAGCATGAAAATATTTTTTTGATTTGCCTCAATACTAAAGGAGGAATATAAATACAGGACATGCAATTAAGGATTCAGGTCCCAACGGCACATCCTATGGGATACTGAGATGGAATACCATCCCATGTATCGGGATAGGACCATCCTACTAGCATCCCAGTCGAGACGTCTTGAGATATTTTTTATCCCAAATGTCATGATAGAGCGAGACGGCGGCACATCTGTCCCATGGAAAAATTGGGACACTCCTATCCTATGAGATTTAAAACCTTGCATGCAATATAGTGGAATAGATGACAATATGGATTGAAGCAAGGTCGCTCAACCTATAAGAGAGAAAGCCTTCCATTGCCAACTTTCAATCCTCATTGTAACTTGATCAATCATGGTATTAAAATCAAATGCTTTAATCCTCATACCTGATAGTGGCACCTCGAGATATTTCCAAACCCCCTCACTATAGTGCATTTGAAAGATATGACAAACCTAACCCTGAATTGTTCTCGGAGTGGATGTGTTGAACATGATGTGTGATTTCAGAAGCTTTACTCACAGAATGAATAATAGGTGCCAAGAATCAGCTTTACCCACAGGCTATCCTTCACTGCAACTCTAGACATAATTGGACAATCATCTACAAATAAAATATGAGAGATTGCTGACACCATTTTGTTAGGTTGATAAGGCCTTAGTAGTTTATGATCCACTGCCATTTAAGGCACATGATAAGAGTATTTCAGAAGATAAGATAAATATGGAGATAAAAGGCACCATTGCTATAGCCCCATATTAGGTATAGAGCACTCTATGGCCACACCATTTACTAAAAGAGCAAACTGAGGATTAAAGATGCATTCCATTGTCCATTGTATGAATGTGTGATAAAAACCAAATAAGATAAGGACTTGAAATAGATAGTACCAAAGAACTTTATCATTGATTTTTTTTAATATCAACTTTAAGTATCATAAGACTCTTAGTCTGGGTTGCCCTCTGTAAGGAGTGAGTAATTTCTTAGGCTAACAGAATATGATCCATAATATTGTGCCCAAGAACAAATGCCTGTTGAGTTTCAGAGATAAAATATGGCACTACAGGCTTTAATCTATTCATGAGAATCTTGGTGACTATTTTATAAACTGTATTACACAAACTGATAGGTTGAAAATCTGTGTCTTCAATTGGATGGGATTTCTTTGGTATTAAAGCAATATAAGTGTCCTTCTAAGTGTGTGCCAAAACATGGTGCTGGAAAAATACTTTATGGCTAAAACTACATCATGTTTAAAGATATACCAGAATTCCTTGAAAAAGAATGATTGAAATCCATCCAGCCTAGGAACTTTGTCGGACTGCATTGAGTGGACTATCTCCTAGATCTCTTTTTCTATGACTGTGTAACTAGTGTTTCATTTTGGCTATCCAATACAATTGCCTGTACTGTGGGTAACAAGACAATCCTTAATCCATTTGATGCAGTCCATCTCTATTTGAAATGATCCATTAACATTTTTTGGATAGCTACTTCATCCTCCAACTTCTGTCCTTGACAATTATTAAGAACTGAGATTCTATTATGTTTGCGATGTAGAATAGTTGACCTATGAAAGAACTTAATATTCATACTACCTTCCCTAAGCCAAATGATCCTAGACTTTTGTCTTCAAAAGATTTCTTGCATTCTAAGATTTTAATTATATTGATAGAGGTATAAATGCTTCATATGATCTTATACACTCAATCCTTCTTGATTGGCTTCCTATGTTGTAACTGAAATATATCCTCATACAATGCTTGACTATTATGAAAAACACTATCCATATTGTGATGATTCTATCTCTTAATTGCTTTCTTGGTATTCTACGATATTAGGACTAGACGGACCCCAGGCAAATGATTGCCTATGTAATGCTACGCTTGCCGCACTACCTCATGAATACCATCACATGAGAGCTAAAATTTCTCAAATCTGAATAGATTCACCCTCTGAATTGAGTCTATTTGATGGTTAAGAGAATAGGATAATGGTTGGAGGCAAACCTTGCAAGGTGCATGAAGAACGAAGTTTAACATAAAATTTATAATAAGTATGAACTTACAAGTTCTTTTCAAGAAAAAATCTCAAGAATTGATGTTGGATTACTAGATGCTAGTCTAAAGTATAATCATAGAAAGAAAATATATCTTGATTCATAATTTAAATGCCTTTGTATGGATAAGTATAGAGAGGGTGATAGAGAGTCTAAAGAAAAAGAGAGAGAGTGAAGTTATGTTTTAACCACCATGAAAATCCTCTCATATATCAAAAAAGGTAGTTTTCTCACATTCATAAAACTAAATGGTAGTTTCTCATTTTGGTGGGAGACCAACTCCCTCATCTATTTAAATTCAAACAGATTGGGTCGACCCATCATGGGCACCCAATCCAAATCCATAAATACCGACATCTCCCAATCACACATGATTGGCTTGACTTTGTCCCCACATAAATATGTACCACTCTTTATATTACTCATACATCTATATATTCATATTTGGCAAATAGATCATGCAATCAGTAAGCATATTTGAGCTTTTATAGCTATTCATCTATTAAGGATAAATAGTAGCCTTGAACCCTAAATAAAAAATATTTTGCTGTATCTCGAACTTCTTTTGTTACACTGATCTTCACATCTCTAATCCCTTAAAATAAATTTTAATAAGTATAAGAGCATGTTAGACCATAGACACTACTTATATCCATAATTATGTCTTAGGCTTTCATAATTGACATACTTAGTCAACTGGTGAATATAAATATGTAGACAAAATAGTCTTCCTTTTTAGCTTGAATCCCTCAATTTCAATTCAGCAGCTTTCCCAGATATATTTCATTAAACCGTATTATCATGGTTATTGGATGCACACTAAAATAGCTTCCATCAAATTGAAAATTTTAAAAATAGTTAAAAATCCTAAGGGTACTATTAGAGGTCATATAAACCTCAAGGATCTCACACAGTGAAGAAATAGAGATTCATTCTCTCACTAATACGTTTTTGTTGTCTTAGCACATATAGTATGAATCACGTGCTACGATATCAATTCTCTTTCTTAAAAGAGTGTATGTCTTATGGTATCGAAGATACCGTACAGATTTGAGTTCAGACACACCAAAGTGTCCAACCTGAGTCATTCAAATGCCCTTCCTTCCTTGACAATTAAGAACTTATATGTCTGGCTTTTAAATATACTAAGTAGATGATGGGGATGTCCACCTCGATTACAATATTATTATTTTTTAAAGTATTTAAGTAACCTCATCTTAACTTCTTTGTCAAGGCAACAATCATTTTAAGCTCAAATTTTAATTTAGGATTTATACTAGCTTAAAATTGTCTCATCTCTATACATCTTAAAATAACTGTCAGAGATGATTGCTCATGTGAGAAGGTCAATCTCAGTCTGTGACATACTTTTATAATATATGCCTAGTACATGATTGTTATGTGTGTGTACTTTTTTTATCGAATATGAAACTTATCCATAATAATCTCGGATATTTTTTTAAACAAACATCATCCATTAAATATCAATAAGGAGATGCATACAGAGTCATATGAACAAATAATACTTTGTAAAATATATCATATCCTTCTTAATCCAAGATATCTTACATGCTCAACAAATATATATCTAGCAATTGATTTGGTGAGTGAATCTGCTATCATCTAATGTACCAGAATGTATTGCAAAGTCACCTCTTTCTGCACTACAATGTCTCTCAGAAAGTTATACTTGATATCAATATGTTTAGTTTTGGTGTGATACTTGGGGTCCTTCATACTATTTGACTATCACAATGTATAGTTATTGGACTCTCACTATCACTCAAGAATCTCAAATTTTTAAGAAATCTTTTTAATCAGATAGCTTCCTGCATTGCTGCTGAACAAGTCACAAATTCAGCTTTCATCGTGAATAATACTATACAGGTTTGCTTCTTGCTACTCCAAGAGATGGTGCCATTATTGAGCAAGAATACATAACCTGAAGTGGATTTACGCTCATCTGGATCTCCATCCAATCGACATCCATAAATTCCTTTAAACATTAGTCATTTTCATAATAGCAAAGGGAATAATTCATAATGTCTTTCAAATATCTCAAGATCCTCTTGATAGCCATCCAATGATTTGATCCTGGATTAGATTGATATTGGCTGACTAGACCCACTGCATAACATATATCAGGCTTTGTGCATATCATAGTATACATAAGGCTCCCAACTACACTAGAATATGGTACTTTGGCCATTTTATCTCTTTTTTTTGGAGTCTTTGGACACATCATGAGGCTTAAAACTTCATCTTTTGCTACGGGAGTATCAATTGGATTGCAATTTTCTATATGAAAATACTCGAGCATTTTTTTTTATATATGTTTCTTGTGACAAAGTCACAAAGTCTCTTGAATGATCTCTATGGATTTTTACACCACGTATATAGCTTGCTTTACCCATGTCCTTCATTTCAAATTTTAAAGACAACCACCCTTTTATAGCAATGACATATTTCTTGTCATTCCCGATCAGTAAAATATCATCCACATAGAGTGATAATATTATAAACTTTTCTTGTGAACATTTGACCTACACACAATGATCTTCATCGATCGTTATAAAACCATATGAAATTATTATTTATTGAAATCTCAAATTCCACTATCTAGATGCTTACTTTTGTCTATATATCTATTTATTGAGCTTACATACCTTTTGCTCTTGGCCTTTAGCAATGAAACCTACAAGTTGTTCCATGTAGATTTTTTCTTCTAATTCTTCATTAAGAAATACTATTTTAATATCCATTTAATGCAATTCTAAATCCAATAGTGCCACTATGGCTCGGATAAGGCGACTAGAGGCAAACTTTACTACTGGTGAGAAAGTTTTCTTAAAATCAATATCCTCCTATTGGGTATATCCTTTCACAACTAGTCGGACTTTATACTCCTCAATTGATTCATTTACCATTCATTTAATCTTGAGAACCCATTTATTCCTAATGGCCTTACGTCTAGTAAGTAAATCAACCAATTTTCAGACTTGTTTCTTTTTCATTGACTCCATTTCTTCTTCCATGATCTTTTTCCACTCTTTCTTTACAGGGCATGATAGAGCTTCACTTACAGTTTTAGTTTCTTTCTCATCTTATATAGTAACCATCAAGGTTTCTCCTTCAATCTCAAAATGACAATGAGATATACTTTTTCTATTACTTTTATGCAGTTGCAATTCTTATGAAGTAGACTTATCAAAAAAAATTTCACTCCCACTTGACACAAGATGTTAAGGCTGTTTCTTATGCACCTCAACTTTTTGAGTGTTAGTGTTATCTGAATCCTCCAACTCATATAGAAGAATATTCTCATCAACTTCAACACTAGTGGGGAACTTATTTTCTAAGAAAGTGATATTTCATGATTCAATTTCAATTAAACCTCCTTCAGCATATTCACCAATGAATACATACCTTTCGGAGTATTCTAGTACCTAATGAAAATATATTTCTTTCCTCTAGGACCTAACTTCCTATATTTATGAGAAGAATCATGAATATAAGTTGCTGATCCCCATGATCTTAATAGTTCAAATTTGATTTTCTATTTATCCATAACTCATAGAAAGTGGAAGTAATTAATTTTGAGAAAACTCAGTTAAGTATATAGATCGCAGTTAACAAAGCATCTCCCTAATAGGAGATTAGCAAGTTAGCCTGCGCCATCATAGATCTAACTATTTTTAAAAGATTTTTATTCCTTCTCTCAGCAACATCATTCTGTTGTAGTGTTTCAAGAATAGTCAGTTGTCTAGTGATCTCTTTTTTATTTATAAAATTTCTTAAACTATTTGGATAGATATTCATGCCCTCGATCTGTCCTTAAGGTTTTCATCTTTTTTTCTAATTGATTCTCAACCTCGATTACATATTTTCTAAAACAATCTAGCACCTTAGATTTGTGACAAATCAAATATATACGTCTATATCGCATGAAATCATCTATGAATGTAATGAAATATGAGGCTCCATACCTCGCCCTCACACTTATCGGACCACAAATGTCAGAGTGGATCAACTACAATGAAAGTTATGTTCTAATGGCTTTGTTGAATGGTTTTCTTGTTATTTTTTCTACAAGGTAATGATCATATGTAGGCAAATTAATTTTACTGAGTGAGCCCAATAAGTCCTCTCTAGCTAATCTATTCATTCTATTTTGCTTAATATAGGCTAATCTAGCATGCCATACATTCTCATCCACATTTGAATTACTTGTATGATCAATTAAAGAAAAATAATATTTATCATAATTATATATAGAATGTTTAACAACTAGTACAATAAAACTATTGGATACATAACTAGTACCATAAAATATAGTATCACAATAGATATACATGCAACCATCATAGAAGTTCAAGCTAAACTTGAAATTTAGAAGAACAACTACAGATATCAAATTTCATCGGATCTCAGGTGCGCAGAGGACATCATATAGAAGTAAGGTTCGGCTATCATGAAGGCTTAACTTATATGTCTTAATCCCTTTAACTTCAATTCTGGCATTATTCCCTACATATATCTATCCCGTTCCTATAGGAATCTGATGAAACTCCATATGCACTTCTGTCTCTAGCTATATGGTCTGTGGCTTCTGAGTCTATAATCCACAAAAAAAATAAGATTCGGTGAGTAATACAGTGCTAAAAATATATGCATAATTAAAAGAAACGGTGTTAAATGCTATCTTCTTTTACTCAGAGCATTCACGAGTAAAATGATCCTTTTTGCCATAGTTGTGGTATTTCTTTTTTTACTTTGTCCTTCTTGCTAAAGAACCTTCCTTTTTTTAGCCACTTCATTTTATTCTTCTCAAGTCCAAATCCAGTTCCCATTCCCTTTTCATTCTTTTTCCATTTCTTCTTGTTATATTTAGAGCTCGAAGCTCCTCCAAAATTGGTTGCAACAATATATGCTTGTCCAACAGTTTTAACAGCCTCAAGTTATTCATCTTTCGATTTAATATAGTGAGCAATATCATTAAAGATCTTGATACTATCATTATGAGTCAAATTGACCTTCATGTGCTCCAAACTATCACGGAGGGATCAAATTATAGCCTGAACTTATTATTCTTCTATGAGATAGTCCTTACTGATTTCAACTCTCTAATCATGTTCGACATTTCTCTCAAATATTATTTAATAATATAACTGGGGTGTTTCTTATATGTCAAACTTGTTAGTTAGCTGTCTCAGTTTGGTGACAGTGGTGCCTTTAAATTTTCTTTTTAGGATAATCCATATTTTATGAGCAATGAAATACTATTGATATTCAGGGATAAAATTATCATCCATTGAGCTAATCAATATACCACATGCATTGGAATCTTTTTTTTTCCATGCTTGATAAGCTTCCATGTCTCTCCTATGTTGGATATTCCCTTGGTTAGGTTCCACCATGATGTGGTTGATAGCCTCCAGTGCTTCTTGTTTCTCCAGAACATACTGGATCTTAAGGTGTCAAATACTATATTTATCTTCATTCAACTTGTCACTTTTGTTTAAGTCAGCAATAATATTCTTTGAAGCCATTCGTAGTACTACAAAGTGATATAATTTAAATCAATATCCAATACAACACACATATATTTTGCTACTCATGATAATTAAATTAATGATAATTTAATCAAAGGCACAGAATCGAAAGTTCACAATGTTCTCAATCATCATCCATTATCCTAATATCCAATTATCATAAAATTAACTTCATAGTGTAAAATTTTTGTTCTATGTATTAATTTCATATTACCTTAGAATTCCCACTTGATGCAAAATTTTACAAAAAAACAACCATACATATAATATATCACAGAGTTTTTGCATAAAAAATATTCATACATAACAGGAGACAAATATTCATTAGTTCTTATACAACTACAATATTTACAATCATCAAAAATAATACTCATTTAATCCTCTTCTTTAGACTTAATTGACTTAAGAACTTTATCCCTAATTCTATCTCCACTCCTCGTGCCACTTCTTATGCCAATAGACCACATTAATCTTATTAAAACAGCATAGCCATAAGATCGGAGCCTGTCATCCATAGATAATATAAAAGTGTGCTTCACTATGCTTACCAAACAACGATCCCATTCATTTTTAAGCAACAACTTTAAATCCTTATATGTCTTGCTTATTTTAACATTTTTTCGAAAGTATTTTACAAGTCCAAACTAATCTTGTGGTAGAGTTTCTGCTAGCACATTTACTTTCATCTTTTGATATTCTTCGTCAGTATTCAATATCTATTTATATTCATTGTCCAGATGAGTAATATACTCAATCAGATCAAAATCTGAATCCATCTCTTTTCTTTTATACATACCAATCAACTTACGTTCAAAATTTTTAATTATGTGAAATGTTTAAAAACTCTTTTGGTTCTCCTTAGGCATGCCATCTGTACAAAATAAATTCATACGCATATCAAAGAATTATTGACAGAAAACACCATATTTAAAATCTAAATATATATATAGTGTAAATATATAAAAAAATTCCAACAAACATTTGGACATATGAAGCATATAAACAAATTATTATTATTATTATTTTAAAATAAAATTATATTATATTTTATTTTATTTTTTAATTTAATCTCATGGCTTGCACTCGCATGCGAATGCATAACGCCCAGATGCTGATGCATGCAAGCCATATGGACACGCGATTTTCATGTATAGATGCGTGCCTTTTCTATGTGTGAGCGATCAGCCCACCATGATATTTAATTAATTTTTTTGTAGGAAGAGCACACCATAGTGACTTTCCACTGGGGCTCTCGTGGATAGCTCATGCATTGCACTGCTACACAAGCCTCGTGCACCTTTTTGTTTTTATTTTTTCTGGGGCCCATGGTCACATACGATTGCTACACAACATGCTCGGGGCACCTTTTTTTGAAAAATTTAATTTTCAATCCCACCCTTGACCTTGCTTTAATGACTACTTCCTATTGACCAATGATTAAACTTTCGATCCCCCACATCATATTGCCATAAGATGTAATTTGTGGCATGGTTTATCTTTGAAAAATCAAAATTACTCTTATATATGAAAAATGAGAAGGACGACATGATCTTGTGGAAGTTCCTCCACATGCGGGACTTCAAGAAGATCATAATATTTAGAAAAATATCAAAATTATCCCTATATACGAAAAATAAAAAGGGTGACATGATCTTGCGGAAGTTCCTTCACACGTGGGACTTTAAGAAGGCCGTGATATTTTAAGAGAGAAAATAGCATTTAAAAGATTTTTTGATCTTCTTTTGCCTTTTCTGAATTTATTGCTTTAGAATTGGGTGAAATTATATTGAGTCTATGATAGAAGGAAAGTGTTATAGATTAATTATCTCTTTTTCTTCTTCTTCTTTTGATAGTTGAATCTAATATTGTTGAATAAAGTTATTTTACATTAAAAAATTTAGATTGATTTGTTTTGATAACTTTGGATTGATGAATTAGACAGATTCTTATTTCTTTCTGAAAAGTTAATTTATGTAAATTAGCGGTCTTCATTATTTTTACTTTTAACTAGTCAGTACATAAGGAAAAGAAGTAATAATCGTATATCATGATAAATTAACTATGTACCATACTAAATTATTTGTATACCATGCTAGATTAACTATGTATCATTTTATACTAACTATGTTTCATGTTGAATTAACTGTGCATCATAATAAATTAACTGTATATCATTCTATATTAATTGTGTGCCATGTTGGACTAACTGTGTATCATGCTAAATTAACTGTATACCATATTAAATTAACTATGTACCATTCTATATTAACTGTGTATCATTTTATATTAATTGTAAACTATATTGGATTAATCATATATCATGATACATAACATTATATCGTACAAAATTAATTATATATCATTCTACAAGAACTGTATACTATATTAGATTAACTATGTATCATATTAGATTAATTATATATCATGCTAGATTAACTGTATATTATGTTAAATTAATTATGTACTATTCTATACTAACTGTGTTCCATATTGGATCGACTACATACCATAATAAATTAATTATGTATCATTTTATATTAACCATGCATCATGCTAGATTAACTGTATACCATGCTAAATTAAGTGTATACCATTCTTTACTAACTGTATTCCATGTTGAATTAACTGTGCACTATAATAAACTAACTGTGTATCATTTTATATTAACCATGTACCATGTTGAACTACGTATCATATTCATTTAATTGTATATCATATTAGATTAAGTGTATACCATTTTATATTAAGTATGTACCATTCTACAGTAACTTTATACCATATTGGATTAACTATATACCATGATATATAATATTATACCATACTAAATTAATTATATAATATTTTATAATAACTATATATTATGTTGGATTAACTATATACTATATTAGATTAATTATGTATAATAATAAATTAACAATGTATCATTCTAGATTAGCTATATACTATGCTAAATTAACTGTGTTTCATGTTGAATTAACTATGTACCATTATAAACTAACTATGTGCCATTCTATATTAACTATGTACCATGCTAGACTAACTGTATACCATGCTAAATTAACTGTATATGATATAAGATTAATCATGTATCATTTTATATAAACTGTGTACCATTCTACATTAATTGTGTATCATATTAGATTAACTGTATAATATAATATATAATATTAAATCATATTAAATTAATTATGTATCATTCTATAATCACTGTATACTATGTTGCATTAATTGTATATCATATTAGAGTAACTGTGTATCATACTAGATTAACTGTATATCATGCTAAATTAACTGTGTGCTATTCTATACTAACTGTATTCCATATTAGATTAACTGCGCACTATAATAAACTAATTGTGTGCTATTCTATATTAAATATATACCATGCTAGATTAACTATATACTATGCTAAATTAAGTGTGTACTATTCTATACTAACTGTGCTCCATATTGGATTAACTATATACCATAATAAATTAACTGTATGTCATTCTGTATTAACTGTGCACTATACTCGACTAACTATATATCATATTAAATTAAATATATACCATATTAGATTAATTATGTACAATTCTATATTGACTGTATATCATTCTACAATAATTGTGTATCATATTGGATTAACTATATACCATAATATATAATATTATACTATATTAAATTAATTATATACTATTCTATGATAACTATGTACTATATTGAATTAATTATGTACCATATTAGATTAACTGTGTATTATGATAAATTAACTATGTACCATGCTAGATTAACTATATACCATACTAAATTAATTGTATACCATTCTATACTAACTGTGTTTTATATTTGATTAACTATGAAATATAATATATTAACTTTATGCCATTCTATATTAATTATGTACCATACTAGACTAACGTGTACCATACTAAATTAATTGCATATTATATTAGATTAATTGTATATCATTCTATATTGATTGTGCACCACAATACATTGTATATTATATTGCATTAACTGTATACCATTATATATTAACTATGTGCTATGTTGGATCAATTGTGTACCATATTAGATTAACATATTTGTTTGATGCAAAATCATTAAGTATATTTTTCAAGTTAATTGTGTATAAGATCATACTGTGTGCCATATTATGTTAACTATATATCATATTGCATTAATTATGTACCATTTTATATTAACTGTGTATTATACTAGATTAATTAGGTACTATGATACCTTAATCATGTACCATATTATATTATCCCAACATCGAGGTTGTCAAGATGGGCATGGATAGGGTGGTATTAAAAGGGGATGTCGAGGTACTCTGCATCCACAAAGAGATGCATGGCAGCTATGTCGAAAAATTTTTTTGATCGTGGATGATGGTGAGACAGAGGTGGGGTGCCCGTTAAAATTCTATTAAGATCGATCTCTCTTTTGATACTATTGTAATAAAGAATCTCCATTGATTAAAACTCTAAACTCTCAATCCCTCCTTTTAGGCTCACCATAATGTTAAATTAATATAGTATATAGTTAACTTACCACTGTATATAGTAAAATAAACATACAATATAGCTAATTAGTCACTGCATATAGTTAAATTAATGTGATATATAGTTAATTTGTTATTGCACACAGTTAAATTAACATAGTATATAGTTAATTTGCCATCACACATAATTAATTTGCCACTACACACAGTTAAATTAACATAGTACATTATTAATTTGCCATTGTACACAATTAAATTAACATAGTATATAATTAATTTACCACTGCATATAGTTAAATAAATATGTTATACAGTTAATTTATCATTACACACAATTAATTTGCTATTATACGCAGTTAAATTAACATGATATACAGTTATCTGGCTACTGCACATAATTAAATAAACATTGTCCATGATTAATTTGTCAATAGATATAGGTCAATAAATATGGTACATAATTAATTTGCCATTTCATATAGTTAACTGACCACTACATATAGTTAAATTAATATAGTACACAATTAATTTATCACTGCACACAATCAAATAAATATGATACATAGTTATCTTGCTACTGTACATAGTTAAATTAATAATGATACACAGTTAATTTATCATTACATGTGTATAGTTAAATTAATATAGTATATAGTTAATTTATCATTATATATAGTTAAATTAATATAGTATATAGTTAATTTATCACTGTACACAATTAATTTGCTACTACACATAGTTAATTTGCCTTTTCAGTTAATTTGCCCTGTTTAGATGTTCTTCTTTTTTAAAAAGAAACTATGATATTGAATTGAAGGTATTTTCATCTTATAAGGAGTGAAGATTAAAGCCTTTTTAAAAATAGACTGAAAGTCATAAAAAAAAGTCAATAGGATTTAAAAATTTAAGTTTGATTCACTAATAGACTAGACATTAAAAATCCCTCCATTTTTTGTCTAGGGCCCACTATCATGCATAACAAACTCAACATGCTCATGGAATATTCTGATGTATAGCCCAAAGGAGAAAAAAAACTTTTGTGAAAGTGAGTTGAACACAGGAGTGCAATACTGGTTAACTCCTACAGTCAACCATCACAATAGTGATGTGCAAGGCCATTCGTGTGATTTAACACAATCATGTGAATGCATGTGATTATGTTCTTCCTTTTCTTTTTTTAGATTTGTTCAGACCTCAGTTTTAAACTTCTGTATCTCTTGCTATACTTAACTAAAATTCACAAGTAATATATCATTTCAAAGCTTATGAAAAACTCTACAGATACATGCAAAATTTTATTATCTGAAACCTACTCTATAAGAAAAATAATGACAATCAATTTTCAGGTCATTTAAATAGAATTCTATTTTTCCCTTTACACACTCAATATCATAACCCTAAAATTTTCAAAATTATTTCATGCTATATGGTGTACATGTGGGTGAAATATCATGTATATAAAGTTGCCATTATTGAGCGATCACTCCTATATAACAAAAATACTTAAAACAAACTTCTGAAAAATTCTAACTATGGCATAATCAGTAACTAGATCAGCCAAAAAACAACAATGTATGGCTCTTCTACCATTTGAAAAATAAAGTTTAACATAAAATTTATAATAAGTATAAACTTATAAGTTTTTTCAAGAAAAAATCTCAAAAATTGATGTTGGATTACCAGCTGCTAATCCAGAGTATAATCTGAAGCAAAAATTTAGTGCAGGGGCAAAATGATAATTTTAAAACTTTTTCAAAATTACTATTTTACAGTGAAATTATTAATTAATCTCATTAATTAATACTAATTAACCCTACACTAGGATCTAAATATGATACAACAGCATGCATTTAAATTTGAAATTCAAATTTAAATCAGTAAACGTTTTACAGTACTGTGTTCAGAACACATCACCTTTTGCGGGTAGTCGATCACCGTAATCTGATCACCGTCGGGGGGCTCTGATCATCACGTCACAGCCACACAAATATCTGACCTCTACAGATCGTCCACACGAAGCTCTCGTCTGATCAGCTCCTCACGAATGCTAGTTCGTGATTTCACCCTTTTGATGGCAGATGTTGATCGAACTACTTCGATCGAAGTGTGCCGACTTCTCGGATGCTCCAGATCATCTGCACAGTTGCTTGAGAGGCTGATGGATCTCTTCCTAAAATTTGGTGAACTCACGACACTCGTGGCACACCAATCTCACTTCCCGAACCCTAGGTAGAAACCCTAGGGTACACACCAAAAACCCTGCGCCCAAATTTTCTCTCTTTTCTTTCTTTTTCTCTTGGAAGGTTTTGGACCTTCACCTTGCGCAGAAGCCTTCCTCATGCCTCAAAGTTTCTCTCTTAAAATTTCTACGCACGTCCCACCTTTCTCTTCTTTTTAAAACAACATCGAACGTGTCTTATCCGCGTGAGAGGATAAAGACAAGAGGTTACACATTTGAATTCAAATCAAATTTGAATTCAAACAAAAACCAACTTATCCCTATCCTTTTGGGCATGAGAAGAGAAGGGGTGTGGCTCTTTGTGCGTGGAAAATGTTTCACGAGAAACTTTTTCTCGTGTAAGTAATGTGGCGCACAAAATGGATAAGAATGAAAGGGCAAGTGATAAGTTATCCATTCAAATTCAAACATGCTTTGAATTTGAATGGCTAACTAATTATTTTATCCATCCATATGGCACACAAATGAGGACGTGGGGAAGGGTTTTTCATGAGAAAAATTTCATGAGAAGGTTCTTCTCGTGAATTCAAATGGGTGCAAGGAAGTTGGGTGTCGCAGGGAATTTAAAACAAGGTGGTTTGATTCAAATTGAGCCAACCTAGTTTAAAATAGGTTAAGCACAATTAGATCAGATTAAACCCAATATAATTAGGCTTAATTAGGCTCAATAAAATCCTAATCAAATCAGAAATTAACTAAACCTAACCTCTGATCAAATCAGGGACTAAACCACCTTAGCGATTAGGTCAACATTTAACCTAATCGGGTCAATCCAAACTGAATCTAATTCAATTGGACTTGATCCAAAAATAATTACTCAATCAAATTGAGTTAATTAGTGATTAAATCATTAATTAAACCTCTCATAAATATTGAGTCCAAATCCGATGGGTAATCAGGCATCAGAGACCATCGATATGAAACCTTGATCAAAGAGTTCAAATTTCAAATTCAAAATTTGAAATTCAAAATTTTGACCCCGGTACCCAAAATGTGTGGAACTCATGATTAGAGAATTCTAATTCTCAATCATAGAGTTCCAGATAGATAAGACTCATAATCAACCATCAGATCAGAAAAGAACCTCTAATGTGTGTGACCCCGCAGGTTCGAACCTAAACCGGTAGCACAGGAACCAATTCCTGTACTAATCGAAGTGACCATCTAGCAATGGTACCCGACGATCGGATAGATCGAATAATCGCAATCGCAACATTCAGAACCTACGTGAATATGGTTACCGTATAATTCATTCCTTTTGACCACTGTGTTTAGGACGACTCAGGGTTAAACTGTCAACCCTGATGATATCATCCGAATCGTGCTCAACTTAATTAGTCCTGTGACTCCTCACTAGGACTACCCTGGTCAAGATTTTGCTAAATTGAAACACGACTGTACACAGCTCCTAAACTGGAGTGGTCAATCCCATCTTGACACACGCACCGATAAGTCAAGTACTTGACTACACCCAGCAACCTTCCGTCACTGAATTAGAAATTCAGGTAGTCCAGTGCCTAAGTGCAGTGAGTTGCTTGCAAGTCACCGTGGTGGTCTCAGGTCGGAGGGACATTTATACTCATATCCCATCGGAGCAAATCTTGACAGCAGAAATAGCTCCGGAGTTGGCCACGTTCAGTGCAGATGTACCATTACATCTCACCTGTATGCCATACCAGTGTCTTCACACTCTTTGGTTATGAGGACAACCAACCCATATGGCACACAACGACCTATGCTCGATAAACGTTGTCGTCCTTGGTAACAACGTATCATTTGATCGCGAACATGTTTAAGGACTAAGCGACAAATCCTCCTTTGTCGAGTCTAAATAGTCCTAAAGACTTCACCACAACACAGGAGTTCATTAGAAGATGAAACATTTGTGATGAAAAAATATCAAAATAACTTTTATTTATTTATAATTCATGTACTAATATAAAAAGGAGCACAACCGTCAACAGGCTAACGATTGGCTTTGGGACACTATTCCCAACAATCTCCCACTTGGCCTAAAGCCTATCGGTGCAGTATCTAATACCCATCTTCAACTTGTAGTCATTGAACTCCTTCACCGCAATGGCTTTAGTGAATGGGTCGGCCAGGTTCTCCTTTCCGTCGATCTTCTGAAGGTCGACGTCACCTCGATCCACGATCTTTCGGATGAGATGGTAGCGGCGCAGAATATGCTTCGTCCGCTGATGTGCCTTTGGTTCCTTCGCCTGAGCAATGGCTCCAGAGCTATCGCAGTAGAGCAAAACTGGACCAACAAGGGAGGGTGCTACTCCGAGCTCGGTGATAAATTTCCTTAGCCACACCACTTTTTTGGCAGCATCTGATGCAGCAATATACTCCGCCTCACATACTGAATTAGCCACAGTGTGCTGCTTGAAACTCTTCCAGCAGACAGCCCCACCATAAAGGGTAAAAATAAATCCTGACACACTCTTGCTATCATCGCGATCAGACTGGAAACTAGAGTCTGTAAACCCTATAAGTCTCAAGTCCGATTCACCATATATAAGTCACTGGTCCTTAGTATTTCTTAAATACTTCAGGATGGTTTTAACAACCTTCCAGTGATTCTCTCCTGGATCAGATTGGTATCTACTCACTACCCCTAGTGAGTATGCCACATCTGGTCGTGTACATGTCATGGCGTACATAATAGATCCCACTGCCGAAGCATATGGAACCCTACCCATACGCTCTCTCTCTTGAGGTGTTGTCGGACAATCCCTCTTCGTGAGAGAAATTCCATGGCCTATCGGTAGATTGCCTTTCTTGAAATTTTCCATGCTGAACCTTTTCAGCATAGTATCAATGTACGTGGACTGGGATAAGCCAAGCAACTTTTTGGATCTATCCCTATAGATCCTCATCCCTAGGATGTAGGAAGCTTCTCCCAGATCCTTCATGGAGAACTGTGATGATAGCCAAATCTTTATTCCCTGTAATGCAGGGACATCATTCTCGATTAAGAGAATGTCATCCACATACAATACAAGAAATACTACTACTGGACCATTAGCCCACTTATAAATGCAGGGCTCTTCTTCGTTCTTAACGAAGCCATACGTTTTGATCGTCCTATCAAAACGTATGTTCCAACTCCGAGATGCCTGCTTAAGTCCATAAATGGACCTCTGTAGCTTGCACACCTTAGACTCATCTGTGGATGTGAACCCTTCAGGTTGTATCATATACACCTCTTCGTCCAGCTCTCCGTTTAGGAAAGCTATCTTCACATCCATCTGCCAGATTTCATAGTCCAGATGGGCAGCTATTGCAAGCATAATCCGAATGGATTTGAGCATTACCACAGGAGAAAATGTCTCGTCATAGTCTATACCATAACGTTGACGATATCCCTTGACAACCAGACGGGCTTTATAGGTCTCCACCTTTCCATCTGCGCCCCTCTTCCTTTTGAAGACCCACTTACACCCTATGGGTTTTACTCCTTCGGGTGGGTCAACCAATGTCCACACATCGTTGACCTTCATGGACTCATTTCGGATTTCATGGCCTCTAGCCATTTCTCAGAGTCAGGTCTCTGCATTGCATCCATGTAGGTGATCGGATCCTCATCGTTTTCATCAAGTTCGACAGGATCACCATCCCGGACCAAGAAACCATAGTATCTGTCCGGTTGATGTGGTACTCTACCAGACCGCCTTAAGGGTACATAATCAATGGGCTCTGGATCTGATCTAATCAAATCCGGTTCAGGTTCAGTAACATGTGTCAGTTTTTTCACCTGTCGAACTTCGTCAAGTTTGACTTTAGAGGCAACAGTTCCTTCACTAAGGAACTCCTTTTCTAAAAAGATTGCCTTAAGGCTGACAAACACCTTTTGCTCATCAGCAAGGTAGAAATAATACCCTTTGGTCTCTTTTGGATACCCTATAAAATTACACTTGTCAGATCTAGGTCCAAGCTTGTCTGTAATTAAACGTTTAACATAAGCCGGACACCCCTAAACCCTAAGGTGCGAGAGTACTGGCTTACGTCCTATCCATATCTCATATGGCGTTTTGGCTACAGACTTACTCGGAACTCTATTTAGAAGGTAACAAGCTGATTCGAGCGCATATCCCCAGAAGGAGATCGGTAGACCAGCAAACCCCATCATGGATCGAACCATGTCTAACAGGATCCGATTCCTCCTTTCAGACACACCATTATGCTGTGGTGTTCCAGGAGGAGTCCACTGAGAGAGAATCCCATTCTCCCCTAGATACGTCAGAAACTCATTGGAAAGGTATTCACCTCCTCGATCAGATCGAAGAGTTTTAATACACTTTCCAGTTTGTTTTTCTACCTCATTTCGGAATAGTTTGAACATTTCGAATGATTCTGACTTATGCTTCATTAAATAGACATACCCATACCTAGATAGGTCGTCTGTGAAGGTTATGAAGTAAAAAAATCCACCTCTTGCACTTGAGCTCATGGGTCCACATACATCAGAATGTACCAGACCTAAGAGTTCACTGGCTCGCTCACCTTTTCCAGTAAAAGGTGACTTGGTCATCTTCCCAAGAAGACAGGACTCACAGGTTGGAAGTGATTCACAATCACTAACTTCAAGAATTTCTTCTTGAGCTAACTTGTTTATCCTGTTCTTATTGATATGACCTAGCCTACAGTGCCAAAGGTAAACTTCTGACACATTATCTATTCTAGAGCGTTTACCGAATTTTTGAACTACATTAACAGGCTGTGATAGTAAGTAAATTTCATTATTTAATTATCCAACAAATATTGTAACACCATTCAAAATGATATTACAAATATTTTCTTTTATTAAAAAATTATAACCGTACAAGGCCAAAAGGCCTACAGAAATAATATTTAATAAAAAACTTGGACAATAGTGACATTCACTCAGAATTACATTACGAGAATTGATTACAAGACTTATGATTCCTAAAGCTAGAACTGGAACTTTGCTTCCATCTCCAACATTCAGGAACCTCTCGCCTTCATCAAATCTCCTACTGACCTACAGACCCTGCATCGAATTACAAATATGATAAGGGCTTCCGGTATCCAATACCCAAGCAGCAGTATCACAAATCGAAAAGTTGCAAGGAGTTATCATATAATTACCTTGCTTCTTCTTTGGCCTGTTCGGGTCCAGGGAGGCAATATATTGAGGACAGTTCCTCTTCCAATGCCCATGCTTCTTACAAAAGAAGCACTCCGCCTGGCTCTGGTCATGCTTGCGCTTCTTGGTCTGACCCCGTGTTACTGTCCCAGCATGAGATTGCACCTTCTTATTTTTCTTCTTCTTGTTCTTCTTCCCCTTCCCAAAGGGTTGATGATGAGAAGAAGACCCTCCCACTATATTCATCGACTCCTTATGGAGTTGGTGATCCTTCTCAAAGTTCTGCAGCAACCCCAACAATCCGTGGTAGTTTACTGCAGGCTTTGTCATTCGAAAATGAGTAAGGAATGGGAGGAAGGACTTGGGCAAGGAATTAAGGATCGCATCCTTACCGAGCTGCTCGTGCAGAGGAATGCCCAATTTGCTTAGGCGCTCAATCATCTCGATCATGTACAGTACATGATCAGTGACTGAGGCCCCATCCCTCATTCGAGCATTGAAAATGGCACAACTAGTTTTGTGCCTTTCAACGTCGTCAGGCATGCCAAAGGAGTCGTTCAACATTTGAAGCATCTCCTGTGGCTGGGCGTTCTCAAACCTTCGACTGAACTCGTCATTCATTGCTGCCAGCATAATACATCGAACGGTGGTGCGGTCATTGAGCCACTTCAAGTAAGTGTCTCGGATCGCCTTACTAGCATTCGGAGCTGGCTCCTCAGGTGCTGGATCTGTTACTACATAAAGGATCCGCTCATGCTCAAGGACGATTTTCAATTTTCGATACCAGCTATCGAAATTGGGTCCCATGAGCTTGTCATTATCTAATAATGACCGGAGCGACAGGGTAGTGGCCATAGCTGCTTAAAGAAAAACGAGACCTCTATTAGTACATAAATTAATACTAAAGACTTGGATTTTAGTCTAAAGTTTTTCCCAATATTTTTACGAACTGGTAGCCTCATCCTCCAATTCGAGGAATTACTTTAATTCCTTAATGGGTACTAGAATCCACACAGACTACACACGAGCCCAACTTTGGTTGGTCAATCCATGTGCATCTATGGGTAGGTTCTTAACCAGTGTTTCTCTAAATAACTTCTAGTAATTGATTTTGCCCCAGAACCTAATCAGTAGGCTTTGGCCTCCACTGAAAAGATCTGGTTAGGTTCAACCATTAACATGACTTAATTTAGTGAATCAGACCAATAAATGATCAGACCCGACTTTGGCCGGCCAACCTAACCACCATCAGAAAGACTCAATCAAATTATCATATTATGAATAATAATTTCATTAGCCAATGAGCACCAGGCCTTTGGGCCTCCAATGATCATTGAACTAATGGACTCATTATCACTCACTTAATGGGAGGCTATGACTTAGTTATCATTATAACTTAATCATTTTAGGGACCTAATAATTTTGAGGATTTTATTAAAGAATAGTAGAGAAGAAATCATCCAGCCAATTTCAATCCTCCCACTGACTTCACCAAGTCAGATTAAAAAAAGATTTAATTAAAGCTGGCATTAGGAGCACCTAAATCAGTCACACTGATTTACCTAATGACATGGTTGAGCTCTAATCACCAAGTGATCTAATCAAAATCTAACTTACCAGTTTGGCCAGGTAAGTGAGATCAGTGGTGGGGATTTGCCATTAACTCGTCCATGATCGAATCAATGCGAGTAGCTCCCGCTTAAGAACCACTGGTCAAAACTGCCGAACTTACCTTAGACACCAACCGGTTCATTAGTTTTAATTTTGATCAACTTAGTAAATAGGGCTCCACCGCGTAGCCATGAATTAAGTCCATCTTGGTCTAGTTAAAGACATGGACCCATTCAACTACAACTATTGAAGTTGAGTCTAGAGTATCCTTGACCTAATCTAATTCAACTTTTGATTAGATTTGACCAATTACTCCATTTAGTCCATTTTTTAAACTAACCTTAGGTCTAACCCAATTATGGACCTAATTCATCTAACCCATTGACCCACAAGTTTATGCAATTGTCTTAGGTCTTAATTCATAATTCTAGACCTACTAGACAACACTTAATTCTTTTAATTAAGTACTTGGGCTGATGGGTCAGGGTTTGGCATTTCGAAAATAATTTTTAAATTTGAAAGATTTTATTTTCTGTTCACCAAATGTGTTAACTCATTTCACAAACGGGTCAGCACATTTCATAAACAACAATTCTATTGCTCATTTCATAATAGAAAATAACTCAAAATAAATTATAAATTTTTTTTTAGATCTAATCTAACACATTCATGATAAATTTTTTAATTAAGTCCTTTCGCTGCTTCATCGGCATGGGATATAATTGCATCGGCACCCCTAACACCATAGGAGACCCCATCGAATGGGAAGAGAGGGCCCTTAAACCCTACTTTTCTCCTATGACCGGACGGCCATGGCAACCAACCCAATTAGATTACTTGCTACTTGGATCAAGTATATCTAAATGTACCAATTTTAAAATTTAAATTTTGAATTTCAAATTTTAAATTTTAAATTTTAAATTTTAAATTTCAAATTTGAGATTTCAACCAAATTTCAAATTTCGAATTTTCAATCTTTGAATTTTAAATTTTAAATTTTGAATTTCAAATTTTAAATTTTGAATTTCAAATTTCAAATTTCAAATTTGAGATTTCAACCAAATTTCAAATTTCAAATTTTAAATTTTAAATTTAAAATTTCAAATTTCGAATTTCAAATTTCAAATTTGAGATTTCAACCAAATTTCAAATTTCAAATTTTGAATTTCAAATTTGAAACTTCTAACAAATTTCAAATTTTAAATTTCAAATTTCAAATCTTTTTGAATTTCAAATTTTGAATTTTAAATTTCAAATTTAAACTTATAGATTATACCTTAATCTACGCATGCATATGTATATCATATTCTAGAACCACGCTCTGATACCATTTGAAGCGAAAATTTAGTGCAGGGGCAAAATGATAATTTTAAAATTTTTTCAAAATTATTATTTTACAGCAAAATTATTAATTAATCTCATTAATTAATACTAATTAACCCTACACTATGATCTAAATATGATACAACAGCATGCATTTAAATTTGAAATTCAAATTTGAATCAGTAAACATTTTACAGTACTGTGTTCAGAACACATCACCTTTTGCGGGTAGTCGATCACCGCAATCTGATCACCATCGGGGGGCTCTGATCGTCACATCACAGCCACATAAATGTCTGACCTCTGTGGATCGTCCACACGAAGCTCCCGTCTGATCAGCTCCTCACGAATGCTAGTTCGTGATTTCACCCTTTTGATGGCAGATGTTGATCGAACTCCTTCGATCGATGTGTGCCGACTTCTCAGATTCTCCGGATCATCTGCACAGTTGCTTGAGAGGCTGATGGATCTCTTCCTAAAATTTGGTGGACTCACGACACTCGTGGCACACCAATCTCACTTCCCGAACCCTAGGTAGAAACCCTAGGGTACACACCAAAAACCCTGCGCCCAATTTTTCTCTCTTTTCTTTCTTTTTCTCTTGGAAGGTTTTGGACCTTCACCTTGTGCAGAAGCCTTCCTCACACCTCAAAGTTTCTCTCCTAAAATTTCTACGCACGTCCCACCTTTCTTCTCTTTTTAAAACAACGTCGAACATGTCTTATCCACGTGAGAGGATAAAGACAAGAGGTTACATATTTGAATTCAAATCAAATTTGAATTCAAACGAAAACCAACTTATCCCTATCCTTTTGGGCGTGAGAAGAGAAGGGGTGTGGCTCTTTGTGCGTAGAAAATGTTTTACGAGAAACTTTTTCTCGTGTAAGTAATGTGGCGCACAAAATGGATAAGGATGAAAGGGCAAGTGATAAGTTATCCATTCAAATTCAAACATGCTTTGAATTTGAATGGCTAACTAATTATTTTATCCATCCATATGGCGCACAAATGAGGACGTGGGGAAGGGTTTTGCATGATAAAAATTTCACGAGAAGTTTCTTCTCGTGAATTCAATTGGGTGCAAGGAAGTTGGGTGTCGCAGGAAATTTAAAACAAGGTGGTTTGATTCAAATTGAGCCAACCTAGTTTAAAATAGGTTAAGCACAATTAGACCAGATTAAACCCAACATAATTAGGCTTAATTAGGCTCAATAAAATCCTAATCAAATCAAGAATTAACTAAACCTAACCCCTGATCAAATCAGGGACTAAACCACCTTAGAGATTATGTCAACATTTAACCTAATCGGGTCAATCCAAACTGAATCCAATTCAATTGGACTTGATCCAAAAATAATTACTCAATAAAATTGAGTTAATTAGTGATTAAATCACTAATTAAACCTCTCATAAATATTGAGTCCAAATCCGATGGGCAATCAGGCATGAGAGACCATCGATATGAAACCCTGATCAAAGAGTTCAAATTTCAAATTCAAAATTTGAAATTCAAAATTTTGACCCTGGTACCCAAAATGTATGGAACTCATGATTAGAGAATCCTAATTCTCAATCATAGAGTCCCAGATAGATAAGACTCATAATCAGCCATCAGATCAGAAAGGAACCTCTAATGTGTGTGACCCCGCAGGTTCGAACCTAAACCGGTAGCACAGGAACCAATTTCTGTACTAATCTAAGTGACCATCTAGCAATGGTACCCGACGATCGGATAGGTCAAATAATCGCAATCGCAACATTCAGAACCTACGTGAATATGGTTACCGTATAATTCATCCCTTTTGACCCCTATGTTTAGGACGACTCAGGGTTAAACTGTCAACCCTGATGATATCATCCGAATCGTGCTCAACTCAATTAGTCCTGTGACTCCTCACTAGGACTACCCTGGCCAAGGTTTTGCTAAATTGAAACACGACTGTACACAGCTCCTAAACTGGGGTGGTCAATCCCATCTTGACACACACACCGATAAGTCAAGTACTTGACTACACCCAGCAACCTTCTGTCACTGAATTAGAAATTCAGGTAGTCCAGTGCCTAAGTGCAGTGAGTTGCTTGCAAGTCACCGTGGCGGTCTCAGGTCGGAGGGACATTTATACCCATATCCCATCGGAGCAAATCTTGACAGCAGAAATAGCTCCGGAGTTGATCACGTTCAGTGCAAATGTACCATTACATCTCACCTGTATGCCATACCAGTGTCTCCACACTCTTTGGTTATGAGGACAACCAACCTATATGGCACACAACGACCTATGCTCGATAAACGTTGTCGTCCTTGGTAACAACGTATCATTTGGTCGCGAACATGTTTAAGGACTAAGCGACAAATCCTCCTTTGTCGAGTCTAAATAGTCCTAAGGACTTCACCACAACACAGGAGTTCATTAGAAGATGAAATATTTGTGATGAAAAAATATCAAAATAATTTTTATTTATTTATAATTCATGTACTAATACAAAAAGGAGTACAACCGTCAACAGGCTGACGATTGACTTTGGGACACTATTCCCAACAAATCACAGGAGGAAAATATACCTTGATTCATAATTTAAATGCCTTTATATGGATTAGTGTAGAGAGGGTGATAAAGAGTTTTGAGAAAAAGAGAGAGTGAAGTTATGTTTTAACCATCATGAAAATCCTCTCATATATTTAGAAGGGGTGGTTTTCTCACATTCACAAAATTGAATAGTAGTTTCTTATTCTAGTGGGAGACCAACTCCCTCATCTATTCAAATTTAAATAGATCAAGTCAACCCATTATGGGCACCCAATCGGGATCCATAAGCACCAACAATATATAATCATAGATTCTCGAAATAAAACCATCCATCTATCAAAGATAAAAGCTTGGTTAAGTCTTTCCAAACCCTAGTTGAGTCATATAATTATTGCACAAAGTATAGGTCGGTCCCTCATAACCAAGGTCCATCAAACTAGTGGTTTGAAAAAATGATCTGAATTTTTTTTTATTCCTATTAACTTTAAAGGTTTTATCTCTTTTTTTATTATACGGAGATGGAATATGTGATGGCCTATTCCAGCCCACCATTGGGTCGGCCCAAGTCCCCAACAAAAAAAAGAGGGTGGGAAGAAAATTTTCATCAAAAATCTTCTTCTCCAATGAATTTTGAAAAGAATAGGAGTCTAGGGCAACTGAGACCCTAGGCTCTCCATAAATTGAGCCTTTCTCCCCTTTAAGACCCACCACCATGATTAGTTTTCCTTTTTTCTTCCTCTTTCTTCCTCCTCCCATCAAAGTTCACAGCACCCTAAATGCCGACTAGAAAATGGGGTTGAGAAAATCGTCGGAGCCCAAAGTAAGCCCCAGCCCTTCCTCTCTCTCTCTCTCTCTGTTTCCCTCCTCTCCACAACCTTAAGCACCACTGATGGCCACTAATTTTACTAGAAATCCATCAAAAATAAGAACCCCTATTTTCCAGCCTTTCTTTCTTCTTTTTTGGACCACTAGCATCGCTACCCCTTGGTGCTGGAGTCTTTACTGGATAGCCCAGCCTCCCTACCACCCTCCACGATTGTGCCATGGCCACCGGTGACTGGCTAACAACCAGAAAGACAAGAAAAGGGATGAATCTCCTATTTTTCGAAGCTTTCATATATTTTTTTCATCGATCAGGCATTATCACTAGCTATCCACTACCATCCCCTATCAACCCAACCTCGTCGCCCACTGTCGGACCTTTAGTCATCGCCATCTTGTCGGACTATGGACCAACTATCCCTTCCTCCCCTATTCGGCCAAAGAAGGGGAAAACAAAATAGAAGAAGAAGAAAAGGAAAGAAGAAGGAGAGAGGGAAGACCAACTCTCTTTCTCTCTCTTATGTCTCTTTCCACTATCCTTCTTTCTCTTTGAGAAGATCTGTGGATCCGAGTATTAAGTCTTCCTATTTAAGAGATCCATGCAGACCCCGACAAGAAGACCCTGAACCACTTTAGTGCCCAGACGGTCTATCATACTAATCACTTGGTCCATAACCTCTTTTTATTATTATTTAATTTTATTGAATTTATCAAATAGAAGTTAATTATGATTTAATATTTTAAATAGAATTAGTTGTTCTTTCTAATAAAGTTTAAAGCTCTAGAATGGATAAGATAAGTTGATGTTACATTCCTTATTTAGTTTCAAAATATTATGTTTTCTATGTATATGATCTGCTATCGATAAAATCACATGTTTCATAAAATAAAAGAACAGTATATGCATAATAAAAAAATATATTTTATTATGAAAACTGATTTCATGGATCTGTATTTTAAAAAAAATAGCATATTTATGAAGCATGAATTTTATTATTTTTTCTATCTATATATATATGTTTTCAAAAAGATATAGAGATTTTAAAGGCTCTCAGATAGCTATGAACGAATTTTTAAAATTTAAAAAATTGACATTCGGAGTTAGCATCCACAAGAAATATGACCCCACTAATGGATATAAAGTTAGTATATGAAATAAAAACTCTGTCGATTAAAAAATATGAACTCATTATAGAAATAAAGTGACTATAGTATGAATATCTATGAGCAATATTTTGAAATATGATATGAACACATGATAAAAATGACTTACGTATCATATTTATGAACTATTCATGATTTATGTATGCATGATTATCTTTATGACTCATTTTATTATTTTTTAAAATATTTTATTTTTATAATATTATTTATCTTTTTAATATTATATTATCATAGATAAACTTATGCTTGATTTAATGAGAAAGTAAAGATTTTACTTATTGAGCTAGTATAGCTTATTTTTTTTATTTTTTTCAGAGGAATAAGACTACTCGGAATGATGAAAGATCCAGGTTTGGGGGTCTGCACTAGCAAGCTTAAAAATTTTATAATTATATTTAATTTATTAGATGATTATGGACTTATAGTTAATTATTTATGAATTTTACAATATGAGTTTAATATTTAATTTTGAATTTAGATGCTTTAAACTAGTTTTGATTTAATTAATGATTTGAATTGTACTTCTTTATTATATTTTATTTGTGATGTATCTTTCATTTTATTTAAGATTATGATGATCAGCTTCATGTTATCAAGCACGATACCTCTAGGTAGCATAGTCATGTTATGTCTCAAATTTGAGACATGATAGAATGTAGTTAAAGTTACCAACAACCAATACTGGTAACCTCAATGAAAAGATACTTGACATTAAATCCTATATAACTCAATATTGCGCACCTATAGTACTAGTATAAACTATAGCTAAAATTCAAGTTGGTTTGGATCATGGTGTTATATAAGCAAAAAGTAGCTAGCTGTTGATTACTATATGTAAAGTTAACTCTTCCTAACTCCTTCCTCCAAACTACCACGGTACCTCCAAACAACCAAATGAATAGTACCTTATACACATTCCAAAGTAGGCTCATTAATTTGTGAATTCTGATCATCAACTTCTCCTAAAATCTAGTTTTCAAAAAAAAAACAAACGTTTGGCTTATAAATATGTAAGACATTTTTAGCATAATTTACAAAAGAAGGTTCACAACCCCTCGATAGTTTCATGATAACACATTCGTTATTATCATTTATTAGGTAATTAAGAAATTTTTGACTTAGGCTCTCCATCACCATGACACTCTACACTTCCTACACCTAGAGGTGTGGGTCTATATGCTAGATTGTGCTTGTCAGTATGTTGCTCACTTGTGATAACATGTGCTTTACAAAAATAATAATAGTTTGTTATAGCATAATAAAGTGTGTGTCATGCATTAGTAGGTCATTACCTAATTGAGGTTTAGTTATTACCTGACCTTCATGCTATTGGGCATAGTTCTCTCTTCACTATATTTGGCCAAACCTTGTTCAACGGCAACAAAGCCTGCTCGAGAACCTTCATTGTCTCAAAGAGATGAATGAACATGCTTTGTTGCTTTGTGTTCTGATGATGGATGATAGAGAGTGCTAATACTTGAAGTTTGCGAGGCAGTTCTTCTCTCTACTTCTTTTATAATGAGAATTTTTGATTTTGGAGGTGATTTGGTCAAGTATTGATTTTGCAATAAAAGCTTCGATATTTTTTTTGAATTTAAGAACAAGTTCAACTAAAATCCAAACAAAATTTATAGGATATTTATGAGATGTATATCAGGTTTTCAATTAACATGCATTGAATGTCATAAGATGTGTCTCAACCATATTATACTTAATTTTAGGGATATAATTATCCAAAAAGTATAAAATGCATATCATTTTCCAAAAAATAAAATAGCTTGATATTTTTTTGCAAATTATTTTTAGAAGTCAAAACACTAAAGTGGCTATTGTTATAGGTATACAACGAGTTGGTTATAGATCGGGTAGGCTATTATCCACATTCATCATGCACTTACCTTGAGGTAGAGCAGGACGGGGTGGGGCTAACAGTAAAATTTTAAATCCTATAGGATGGAGGCATCCTGATTTTCATTTGGAATGGGATGCCCCACATCCCACCCCTTTCCGATGGTCGTTCCAATCGAACATCCCGATACATACTTGGGACATCTTTATATATATATAATTGTGAATTTACTTTGAAATTTTATTGATCTATTTATTGTTTAAATATATTTGAACTTCAAAAGTAATATATTTATAATACATCGGTTCTATTTAATATTAACATTATAATGCACTATGATCTTCCATATTATTAAAGATCCTTTCTTGATTATTAAGGGATAATTTCTCATAATTGAAGCATACACAAGTATTTGATAAAGTAAAAATATCAAAATTTGATGAAAAAGCTACAATCCATATACTACTTGAGCTTAATCATTTGTACATGAAAAAATAACTATGCTAATAATATATAATAAATCAATTTTAATGTTATTAATTCCAGGTGGAATGCCTATGATGCTCATAAACATGTGGATCCTACTCATAATTGAGGCCTTAAATATAACGCCACTTTGATATTGAGCCCATCCTTGTTGCTCATATTGTATTTGATGTTATCCAAGATAACCCTCTTGATAGTGCATTGAGTAAGAGACTGGCCATTCTTGGTTAGGACAATAAGAGTCAATATCATATTGTGGCTCGAAAATATATCCATATAAAGGTGGATATTGCATATAAAAATATTCAGGATATGACCATTAGGAGCATGTAGCTGAATCATTTATAGAAAGAGAAGGACCATGATATGCACTTTAGCAATCTGATACTCCAATAAATTTTATTCTGATTGATGATGATAATGATTTAATTTGCTCAGACTCCAACCTATTTCTTAGAGCATCTTGTTTTATCCATGCCATAAACTCTGAATATGTCTGATATCGATGTTCCTCAGTTATTCTCAACTCTTCGTGAAAATGATCTAAAACATCTATAGCCTATATGTCGCATCATGCAACAATTCTTCTTTCTCTCCTTCTATAAGCCAGCAACTCTACATCATGACATCTAGATCTGGGTCAGGCTCCATGATTCTCGTCCTACATAGCATGGATGAAATATACTTTTTAAGTGAAAGAACTGATCCCATATGCTTCACCACCCCCTCCATCATAATTATCAAAATCATCAGATCCATTATCACTCTTGCTATCATTATCATCATCACTATTATCACGAGATGATCTAGATAATATGATATATAAGGGCTCGGGTGTCTCACTATCGCCATCTTGAACTTATACATCATCAATTGCCTCTAGCAGATCAATTGTTATCTTCATTTTTGATTTAGACTTTCCATATTTCTTCTCAAACTGCAACTCTTTAGCTCCCTCTCGAGTTCTGACTAACCTTTACTTGTTGACTTATCCTACATCCACAACTGGTCCTAATTCTCTGGCTATTTTTGGAGATCTTTGTTTGATGTTTGGAATTAAGCATTCCATGATTAAATCATTGATCAAAATTCTTAGATTGTATGCTACCTGATCCACTATTATCTCCACTAATATCTCGAATTCCACTCTAAATAAGAGATAAATGAGAGACTGCTCATCGATCCACATCTTATACCCTTTATCTCATATGCTATTATTTTGCATGGTTGAGGGATCTCGTGGCTCATCCAACACCACTGAATTTCATGTTTCCCGATCTGCAATCCAGCTTAGCATAGGATCCTCTTCATCATAGATAAAATCTATGAATAGGTCATCTTGCTTGGGCTCTTTCTCTCGTTGACATACTTGGGCTTCAACCTCATATTATAGTGGATGAAAATTAAATCTCTCAATTTTTGTGAGGTTATATAATTTTTGATTTTCATGCGGATTGGTGCAAATATACTTCAATGATGCTCGCATCCACTTGATGAGACGGTCTGTAATAAGATTCGAATGGCAATCTTTCTTAGATTTAGTGCGAATGTGCCCCATTGGATCCACTATTCCCCTATATTTACATAATACATACATATATATACATATACATACATACATATACATATACATATGCATATACATATGTACATACATACATATATATACATATATATATATGTATGTATGTATGTATGTGTGTGTGTGTATATGTGTATGTATGTATGTATGTATGTATGTATGTGTCTATATATATATATATGTATGTATTATGTGTGTGTGTATGTATATGTATGTTTAAGTCCTCTCCTGTACATAGATGTAAAAATAATAAAAAATAGTCCCATACTTATATTCGATTATATTTTAGATATGGATCTACGTGCTCCTTGTTATCCCAAGCTCCTTATCATTTCTCAAAAAGTTTTTCTTACCCAATTAATATAGACTTCTCATTGAAGATCATTTAATTTTAATAAATTAATATAATTCAAAAATATATTAACAATCCTACTGTGATAGACATCTACTTTTTTATTATCTTACTTATAGTCCCTGCAACTAAGTTCAGATCACTTTCTAGTCTATACACCACATTTTTTAGGATCATCAGAAGCTCCTCATCTAAGGCAATATTATGGTCATACTAATATTTAGGATTTAAATAGTAGGCTATATGAAAAATAAGAACAATATTGATTAAGAACAAAGACATTCTACCAATTATTTGATAAAGGATAAGTGAGAGTTAAGATTCAAACAAATTTCATCTGTCAAGTGAATTTTCTTCTCTATTTGAGTATCCCATCTATCCTCAATAATACATAAATATGGTGCTACTTTGTTTTGTCTCACTATGGCTATCATCTCTTCTTCGTGGACTGACATCTTGGGATATACATAGTCCATCTAAGAAAATTTTTTAGTATCTATGATCTATAGCACTACATACAACAACTCCACCACCTCAACCACCTCGAGCATCTATCCCAAAAATTATTTTTTGATATAATATCCTCAACTTGTCGTCCATCATTGGTTCTTGTATATTTAAAAATCCTCCATTCATCAGAAGTCATCATAGCCCTCAAACGAGGCTTATTATCAAGAAGAATCTTTAATGCTATATAATTAGTGGCAAATCTTGTCAACCCCGGCATAAATAGCTCTTTTTGTATATGTTTTATCATATGAGCAAGTATCTAGGTGTGATTGTAGATATATTTTGATACTACTTGTCCACTATCTCTATAAATTTTATCTTAAGTAATTGTCTGATATCCTTCATCATCAGGTCTATATAATGTGTTACACAAGAGGTCTAATATAGATGTCGCTTTTTCAACATCAAATCATTTTCTGCTTTCATATAGTTTTCTCTATTGTTTGTGACCACTTGGACGATATATTCTTTCTCAATCTTATCAAATACATCGGTCATCAAGTCCAAAATATAATTAGTCCTATATTATTTTCTGAAGCATCAACTGAAGTATGAAAGATGGTCATCCTATCACGATAGACTAAGAAGTTAATAACACTCCTCCTGATAGGTCCAGACCAACTATCACACAGCAATGTTATCTTATAAGTATTATACTTCTTTTTATAACTTTTGATCTAAGATTTGATATTTGTGACTTACTGTTGCAATATAGTCTATGTATCTCATAGTGTAGGAAGATCAATATATGAATTAACTTTCTGCACTATACTAATCATCGATCAAAAGTACATATTTGTTGTTGCCTATGCTAGAATATGGTTAAAATCCAATTGGCAATCACTCTTTCTATTTATTATTTCTTATCCTTATTTATATAGTCATCAATTCGCGGTTGCTTTGACTCTAGATTTGGATATGCGATCATGAATGCTACCTCTTGTGCTCTTCTTCAATTTCCTTCCAAATGCACTGAACAATGAGTTGATTGAGAATGATTCCATCCTCATAACTAACTCCTCTCTAATCCAGTAAACTATAAATGTGAATGTGATCTTTTTCTTACATTAGAGCCACCACCCTTCTCAAATTGAGAGCGTCCAAACTATGCTAGATATCTCTATGCCCTCTCATGTTGCTATTGGTCCTGTCAGAAGGCTCGAATAGCTTCTTATGGATGAGTTACTTCTAAATCATCTGGATCAAAATAATCGTCATTAACATCCAAGTCTACGTGAACATATGATTGAGATGTTCGATGATTAAGTACTTTCCTTCGAGCTTTGGATGCTATCTTTGCCTTTTTTACTTTTGTATATACTTTCTTATCATCATTCGAATATCTGTAGGTATCTTTGGATATTTCTTGATACCTTTAGATACTTCTTGACATCACTGAAGCCATCCATCAAGTGTTCTTTTAATTGGTTAACTCTACCTCCTCTATTTTTTAACCACAATACTTACATTTTCATTGATGCTGGTCCTTATCCATTTTTCCAAAATGTCATCCAATATGCAAGTCCTTTTGCAATTTGCTATTGGGATCCATCTGGTTTTTAAAAATTATGAAATTAATAATTATGAGTATCTAGAAATTGAATTTAAATTATCAATGCTATATCCATACTTTTTCAAATTTATGATAATTTTTAATAAATTTTTAATTTTAATTAAATAGTAGTTTAAAATTTATTATAATTTTAAAAAATACTTAGATATTTGTATTATTTATATTCATTATATTTATTATTTTTATTTTTTTAATATTTATCTAATTAATATTCAAATTTTATTTTTATTATTTTGTATAATCACTAAAATTAATCAAAAGTAACTAGAAATTGGATTTAAGTTGTATATGGTATATCTGATTATCTACCCTTTTTCATATTTAAGATTTTTTTATTGTTTTTTAAATATTTTTTATACTTTTAACTATTTTTTATAATCAACAAAATTTATTTAATTATTTTATATAATTATTAAAATTTATAATAAGTAACTATAAATTAGATTTAAGCTATATACAATACACAATATGTGCATCCTTTTTTATGTTTATTTTTCTTCTAAACTTCTAAATATGAACTTTAGCTTATAAATTCTATCTTAAATATATAAAAATCTTCTTACTGTAATTTACAGCTGTACAAGAAGTTTGATGGGACATTAATCTTTTTATCTCTTTTCCATTTATCTTTTGAGAGTTCATGCTTTGTCTTCTCTCTAAAAGTATTATTTACTTACTTTAATTTGCGTCTTACTTTTATTATCTCACCATTTCAAAGGAAAAATTATTACATTGACCAATGGACTATTCCAAATCTCAGAGCATATGTACCGTACATAACAAGAATCCTTATATGGCCTTGAATTATTTGAATGTGTGGGGTAATGTGGTGGGTAACTAACTAACTTTTGGATTGGTCCACCCGACCAAGTCCATATAATAATTAGACATTTCAAAGATCAAAAAAACTTGAACCTTAGTGAAATACTAACATAATATAAAATATTACAACTTGAACCTTAGTTTCATGATCTTTATTAAAGAAAATCTAACAATTCTAAAGCAACATGTTGTAGTAATTTTAAACCAACCAGCGGTCATAATTTTGATATCACTATTGTAATGAAAACTAAAATATAGTAAGACAAATAATGGCAATAATTTTTTAAATATTAGTTTATTAATTAAAATATATTTATAAGTTTGACAATAAGCATAAAATATAGAAACAAGGGGTGGTGAGTCCATAGTTTCATTGAGAATGGTGGTTGGAGACTAGAGTCTTGATTTGAGTAATCTTCTGAGTCTTCTCCCTTCCTCGTACTTTTAAGGTAAGGGATTGAGGGTGAATATTATTTACCCAATTTAAAGAAATATATAGGACAATAATCCATGCCTAAGTAGCTCCTGGCCATGCATGAAAAGATGGACCATTATTTCAAATTATGTCGAGTGTCCACCACATGAGAGTCTCATCAATGTTTTTTTTTTTAGCTCTCTCTCCTTTATATGTTGCTCATTTGGATTTGTCTAACAAAATTACACCAGTAATTTACACTATCATTCCTTTTCACATGAATGCTGCTATTATTGTTTGATTTTTTCTTTTAATATCTTTTTTATGTTTTTCATAAGAGTCTGACCATTAGGATGGTATGATGATCTCTATTCAGAGGAGTACTTTGAGAGCTATGTAGGCATGCATGGAGTTGAAGGCTCAAAACACAGATATGATAGAAGATTTTTTTTCATATGAGTGTTTTTTTTTTTTTTGGTTACAAGCATCAGAGTGCTTTGAGAGTTATGTGGCATGATCTTTAAAGATCAAACGAAGTCATAGGCTCGAGAGAAACCATGATCGGAGCTATGTAGGGCCTGCAGGTGTGATGCTTGGGGGTGAGAGAAATCATGGAGTGTTTTGAGAGTTATGTAGCCTGTGGGTGTGATCGAATGGATGACGTTGCACAACCCATATCGAATGGATGGTGTCGCGTAACCTACATTCCATGGGAGAAAAATCTGTACCACAGAACCCTCTTTCTTTCTCCTTGGGTCCTCTCTCTCTTCTCTCCTCCCTCTCGGTTGGCTCCTTATTGGAAAATCTAATAGCCTCTCTCCTCTCTCCACCCTTCTCTTTTTTGAGCTATCTTCCCTCTTATCGTACTCTGCTCTTGAAAAATTGGAATCAAAAGACGAAGGTCATGCTTCCTTCGATGATGATGCCGACATCAACGCACCAGCAAAAAATAAAAAATGTCGGTACTCTTTTTTCCTTCATTCTCTCTCTCTCAGTGATGAATAGGTTATTTGAAGCACTAACGACATTCGGTAGAAGGAAGAAAAAAATGAAGGCACAATTGGGACAGTTGTACTGATACCTGATCCGATCGAGAGGAAGATGGGGCGGCCAAGATAGAGGTTGGAAATATATTTTGAGATCCTGTATCTGTCAATGATGTCAGAATCTCAAAGGAATGGAATGAAATAGTCGGAACGGCCCTCATCCTATCGGGATGGCTCCTTTCCTCTTAGGACTTCAATCGTTGTTTGATAGATTTAAATAGAACAAGTTGGCCATATCAAATCAAATAAAATTATCAAATTAATTTTTTATATACAAATTAAATAGATAAAAAATATAAAATAAATCATAGTACTTTACATAATATTACATAAAACAAGAGCCGAAGACATGGAATGTAACAAATCAAATTTTCAATAATAATACAAAAATATTATCCTAGACCGCAGCCCCATTCTGATCAGGCGCACATTTCCAACGGGCAGATTCGCTGGACCCGACCCGGTCCATTCTTTTCCTCGGCTACTCGAGTTTCGCTCCCAGAATCCCTAACGGCTGATGTTTTCATATTTCTTGCATTCGAAGCCGCGCCTCCTGAAGGCAGAATAAACACTCTCTCTTCCTCCCTTCTTTTTATCCTGTCCGAAACCCTCACCATTTCGCCCTCCTCCCGCAGTAATGCTCTGCAACTGATGCCGCCCCAAAATTTGAATCCTAACCCAAGAAATCTCCAGGTACCAAGAAACACCACCTCGCACGCACGCTCCTCTTCCACTCCAAACTACAGCTAACACTTTGTATGCTTTTTGATCTTCCTTTTTGGTTGTAGTTTCCGCGGCTTTTGCCTTCGGGTCGAGTTGCAGAGATATCTTATGGCGCTCCAATTCCGTAGGCTCGTCTTGTCTAGCTTCTTGCGAAGAAACTTCTGTAGTTTTTCCCGGTTTTCTCCAGCCATGGTAAATTTCACCTCCCCACTCGCTTTTTTCTTTTTGGTCTATCCTTTTCGTTTTATAGGCAAAACCGTCAAGAATATGGATTTTATTGGATAGTTTTGGTTTAGAAGGTGAATAGTGGGGTAAAGTTCTGTTCTTGGTAATAATTTGGGCTCAATGAAAACCTTCAGTCGTGGGGTTTCTTGGGCGCTGAGTAGGAGCATTGGTGCATTCCAGTGGTATTTTATTGTTTCTTAGTTATTGGCGTGTTCCAGTTGCTGCATCTTTTCAGAATATGATGGTCGGTGTCTCCGCCCGTGCTCTGTTTGATGTATTTCCTTACCTACTTTTGATGTGCGGTCAGGATTGTTAACTGTGATTATAGTTGCAGACAAGCAAATATGATCATCTCCATTCCACTATTTCTGAAGTTCTTTGTTTTCTTGGTTTTTGGTGCAGCTTCAATATAGGGCAGTGCAGAATTTTCCATGCAGCTGCCTGCCGCACTCATCACTTGGCTATGGGGGGAAATATGTGAAGCCTGCCTATGGGGGGAGATATGTCAAGAACTATTTGTTGAACCTGGAAGATGCGAAGGTTACCATTAAACAATGTTCACAGTTTAAATTTATAACCCTTTGTTCTGCAAGACATGGAGACAATCTAACTTCTGGAAGTTTTGAAGTTAGCAGTAGTTCTAGATTGAATTCTTTAGCTCATGAGCTTATTAGTAGAAGGTTATTTTCTTCTAGGAGTAAAAGGTTAAAGTCAAAGAAGGGTGGTGATAACGTTGTAATGAAAGATAATAAGAGTGGGGATGGTAGTTCTGCAGTTAAAGTGCTTCGTGGATCAAAGAAGCAAGAAAAATCATCTACTGCTTGTAAGAACAATAATGGAGAAATAAATGCTGCAGTTGCCAGCCCCTCTAGAAAGGGTGCTGCAAAGAGTAGCAAGGCAGCTAATAGTGCTGCAGCTGCTGCTAAGAGTGAAGAGCAGGTACTTCAAAATATTAAGGCAAAGAAAGGAACAGCCAAGAGAAATGGCAAGACACAAACTGCTAAAGCTCCTGTCAGAAGGAATCAGAAGCGTAATAGTAAGAAACAGGATGCAGAACTTTCTGCAAGTACCGCTGCTGCTGTGGAGCCAAAAGGTGTCAGAAAAACATCTGAGGCAAGGAAAGCAGATGATACTGGTGCATTACATGAAGCCAAAATTAGCAGAGAGAATTCTCTGGTTGGAAGAGTGGAAAATGGAAGAAGGCAGTTGAGGCCTCTTTATCCACCTTGTGGGAAGTCAGTTGTGGTTGTGGAGTCGGTCACTAAAGCAAAAATCATCCAGAATTATCTTGGGGACATGTTTGAAGTGCTGCCTAGTTATGGCCATGTGAGGGACTTGGCAGGGAGGTCAAGATCTGTACGGCCTGATGATGACTTCAGCATGGTCTGGGAGGTGCCTGCTGCTGCCTGGACTCATCTCAAGAGCATTAAGGTAGCACTAAGCGGGTATGATTCTTTGTATATTTTCTAGCTGAAGGATATCACTAAAAAAAATGCTTCTGTATATTTCTTCCTCCTCCTCTTGCTCTTCTGTCTTAAAAAAAGCAACTTATGAAGTGGTACAACACGATAATCAACTGAGTACTATCCCATAGAGACTATTGATATTCGAGGATAGATGTCAAACACCTAATGGATTAGAAAATGGCCACACTTTGCAAGTCTGGCTGGTGTTTTTTTGCCTTCTTTTCGTGTGTGTGTGTGTGTGTTTTGCATGGGGAGGGGGGTTGATTGATTTGCCTGATATGTCAACTTAACAACTGGATCACAAGGTCAGCATGAATAAGATATTTCAATCAGATCAAACTGATAGTTATCTTCTTCTGTGAGCTTGCCAATCACCATCACCTCTGACTTCTAATCTCAGAGCTTAGAGAGTAACTTGGAGAATGAAGAAAGAAGAATCAAACATGATTGGAATAAAACTTAGGTTTTAACTTGGAGAATGAAGAAAGAAAAATGAAACATGATTGAAATCAAACATTGATAATAGTTGGAAGAGCTTAAACCAGCACTGGCAATAAACAGAACATTTTTCTATAATCTTCTAAATTTTTTCATATGGATAAGCTTACAACCTAAAACCTCCAATTTTGACTGATCTCATGACTTAAAATAAGGTGTGTTGGATTTAGCCTTCATCTGACACCAAAGAAACCTTGAGGTATGTTGTATAACCCTGAAAGTTTATTGTAAATTATAGGATATTTGAAGTAGCCATGACCCAAATCTTTTGGTTTTAAAATTCTAATTACATGGCAGTTGATTGAATCTTCACTCCAGGAAGTGGTGTCAACATCATTTTAATTAAATCGATGCAAGGAAAGGAAAAGGTTGCAGAAGGGGCTATAACCAAACTGAAAAATGCAAAAGAAACCAGTTTTCAGAAACATTATTTAAAATAGATCCTAGCATGGTCCTCTTCGTACAAAGAATATCTCCATACATGTGTATAACATGGACATGATGATTCTCCAAACCCCTTTATTTTGTTGCAACTTATGATTCTCCACTCTCTTTTTTCTCAATTACCCAAGCTCCAAATTTTGGTATTCGCTTGCGATTAGAGGCAAGACACCATGTTAAATAGCTAATTCGCACATCCCCAGCTGTAGACAATGTGAAGCAGACCTTGTCAAGTAGGGGTGAAAGTGGTACGGATATTATCCATCCTGATTCATTTTCGTATTCGAATCAATCTGGATATGGACAGAAATTTGAGGATCCAATTAATATCCGTATCCGAATCTATATCTATCAAATAATAGTGGATATGAATATGGATAGACAACTATCCGATCCGTATCTGAATATTCGAATATGCATGTAACCCTATATAATTTTATATAGTACTTATTAATTTTTAAGAAAAATATACAATCATAGAAACATGTTATTATCTTGATGTATCATGTATTTAGTAATATCTTTAATTATGTAGTCAGAAAATTTAATTATCTAAGTTATATCTGTAATTATATTTATACTTGTAGCATCCGAATTGTATTGGTATCCATTTAAAACAAATATGGATATGAATTTTTGCATCTGAAAGATATCTGTATCCGTATTTGTATTCGTCAGATAAAACAAATATGGATATGGATATGCTGGTATCTGATTCGGTTTCAACTCTATTATCAAGAGACCTACTCTGAAATTCCAATAGAAAACACTGTTAAGAAAGAAATGTGGCAAATTTTCATCCCCCATGCTGCACGAGGTGCATTGTTATCCAACGTCATCCCTCTTGATCTAATATTCTTGCTAGTAAGAATTTTCCTTAACAAAGTCTCTATGAGGCATTAGTGTCTCTTAAACTTCTCCAATGTCTGCATGCCTCATCACTTCTGAAACTCTAGTAAGATCCAAAACCAAGAAAGCACTAGCTTGTAGCATCCAAATTTAAGAACCCTTTGTATCATTACTGATATTGAATTTTCAATGTGCCCCTCCTTTAAAGATGTACTCCTACAGATGAGTACCTGCCAATGGGTGGAACCATATGGAATGTAAGATTAGCCAGCCAGATGGGCTTCTCACCTAGCTCATCTGCTTTGCCTTTATCATCTGCTAATTGTCATGTATCTTTGGTTATAAGTTGCTGACCTGCAATCATTATATCCACCTTAATCTGTTGCGTACTTAATGAGTTTTAAGCTCTGCCTGTCAAGTTCATTTCACAAACTTCTTGAGTTTGTGAAAGAAAATAATATGTGTGTTTTAAATCCATGTTTTTAGTCCTGTGTAAGATCTCTGTTGCATTTGTTTATTTATTTTCTGAAAATGTCATGTTTTGATTCTTTTTCTTTTCCTTGCATCTTTCCATTTCTCAGAGCAGAAAACTTGGTACTTGCATCTGATCCTGATCGTGAAGGAGAAGCAATTGCCTGGCATATCACTGAGATGTTGCAACAGCAAGATGCCTTAAATGATAATGTTACTGTGGCAAGAGTTGTGTTTCATGAGATAACCGAGTCTTCTATTAAAAATGCCTTGCAGGCTCCTAGAGAGATCGATGTAAACTTGGTCAATGCTTATCTTGCAAGGCGTGCCCTTGATTATTTAATTGGATTCAGCATATCACCGCTGCTATGGAGGAAGTTACCTGGTTGCCAGTCAGCTGGACGAGTCCAATCTGCAGCTCTGGCTCTCATATGTGATAGGGAGACAGAGATAGAACAATTTGATGAACAAGAGTATTGGACTGTTGGGGCTGAGTTTCAAGATGCAAGTTCAGAATCTCTGAAGAATTCTGTCACTTCACAGTTGACTCATTTTGATTCTAAGAAGTTAGATCAGCTTTCTATACGCTGTCAGGAAGAGGCAGAGGCTATCGAAAGACGGATTTCTTCATCAAAATTTCAAGTAATTGGTGTAAAAACAAGTAAAGTTCAAAGGAATCCTCCCATGCCTTATATAACATCAACTCTTCAACAAGATGCAGCCAGCAAATTGAATTTTACTGCTGCCTATACAATGAAGGTTAGCTTATTCTTTAATCTCTTGAATCTATTCATGTTGCCAAATCTGTCACTTATTTACATATGTGAACATGTGATTCCTTTTTAATAAGTGAAACTGTGAGGGGCATGATGCATAATGATGATATTTTACGTCAAGCACTGCATTCTTTACATGCATCCCTGTCACTTATTTGTCTTTCATACATGATGAAGTTGGGTTGCATGTGGATTGTTGTAACCTCTAATCACTGCTTTTGCCCTTTTTAAAGTAATTTGTCTTTATTTTCAGTTTTACCACTTGTTCTGATTTTGTTGTTGAAATAAGATAGCCTAACCTATACGTTGGTGGGCTTAAAATGATGCATGATTTGGGAAGTTAAGTAACATGTGCCACATTACCTGTAATAAATTGTATTTTCCGCTAGAACTGGCAGTCAATAGGGAGGTTGTGGGAACAAGAGGGATGGGTGCCCATCTGTTTATTTGGGTGTCCATGGCATCCTTTTGAAGGGGGCTGACACTCTAAGCGCACCTATCCTCTCCATCCCATCCAATAGATAATTTGTGGGATCAAGCAAACCAGTTGTCTTATGGATGCTCCTTCTGCCATCCTCTAAGGGTAGTTTTGATATTTTGAAATATTATTCCTTAAGTTTTTTTTTTTAAAGTCCTTGGGCCATGTATCAAAGATGTTGTAAAATATCAGGAGGACATTCTACTATCTGAATGCCCAGCACTTGCTCTCCTCTTCTTCTCGAATGCCTGTTCCTTGCTCCTTTAGACCTCCTTTCTTCTCTTTCACCACTCCTATTATCAAATTTATCACTATTTTTTCTCTTTAATATATCCAAGATAACTCCAGATGTGGTAATTATTTCATCACACAAACATTGTATTTTGCAGCCTGCACATTAAGAGGCTCATCATGTAGGTGCACCATATAGAACACCTAAAGCGAAAGTAAAAGTGAAGAATCGACAAAAGCCTGTCTAAGTGTGGCATATTTTGCAAATTTTTCCAGTTTTATTATGGGAGTTAGATGGTAAGTTTCTCATTCACTGAATGAGGACACGGTAATAATTTTTGGTCATCTTTGGCTTGGGGAAAGAAAGCTGTATTGTGATGTATTCAGTATTTTTGAATTTAGAATGACAGCATGGACTAGAAGGCAAGTTTTCTAGTGCTTTGGCTACAAATTAGACAAGAGCAGAGTCGTTTGGTGGTGCCTTTACACTTGAAAGTGATTAGGTGAAATATTATTCTTATCATGGCAATATTAGTCATGGCTAGCTTGGTATGATGCTGGTAACATATATTCAGAGGATGGGTATGCAGACACAAAAAGATAGACAAGATTGTTAAAATATGCATCCTAATAATTTTATATGTCCAGGTTGTGTCAAAAATGCCAACAGTAGTTTAAAGAATCATAAGAAAATATGGGTATGTTTTTCCTTTCTTATTTTGACTTTCTAATTCTTATATCAGCTATCTTCATGAATTTGTCCTAAAAGCAATTTATGAAAAACAGTCAACATGAAAATAGTTGGATCAATTGTACGTTCCTTATTGAATTATAATTGGTGGCAATGTTCTTTTACATTGCTATTTTGAACGAGGGATTATTTGATTTTACCACTCCATCATGCCATTCGATGATTCAAATCTCAGTCTTATTGAGCAGTACATACAATTACTAGATGAGTGCCCTTCATATTTGGGCTTGTGCACCTAGTTTTGGTTGACGTGGCTCAAACTACTTGGATTAGGGTGGATCATCCCCAAATTGAATTGTGTTGGGGCGGATCAGTCCCAGATCAATGGGTGGTGCGGTGGTACCTGATATTAAGGAATGCCTTTTAAACTTGTATCTTTTTTTTGATGGTATGTTTTTATCCTTTGTCAAGACATTGTGCAATATGGTCCATACCATATCAACCGACCATTGATAGACCCATCACCCATGTACCTCGACATTTGAATCCCTATTCAGTTATTTGGGGCTATCTTCTTTGTTATGTTTCTAGTATTCACTTGGTTCAAACCAGTTTAGCGTAGACTATGGAGAATTGATCTTGTAATTTGGCATTTCTGATTTTGTGATGGAAGTTTTGCATGTCATCATGATTCAAACTCGCACGTCTTCTGTTTGCTTATTAGTTCTTTGTTCTTTGAGTCTTGTTTTACATATGTAGAGTTTATTGTTTGTGGTGTATAGTATATATGCTGGTACCTCGTGGTTCATGCTTGCTCATTTCTATAGGATTATTTTTGGTGGTCTTCAAGCTGTTTGAGCCAAGGTTTGCCATCTCGGTACTTGACCTTGTACCGGTACCATCATATTATAGTGTCGGTTTGTAGTATGGTTCGGTAAGGTTTGGCATACCAAGTATTGGTATGGTAGAGTATAGCATACTGGTATTGGTATGGTATGATACCGACCGGCACTGCAAATCTTAGTTTGAGCTGTCCTATGTTGAACCTTAACTGAATGCATGGTTTTGCTATTCTTATCTTTCTTTTTAATCTTTTCTTTGCGTCGCAAATTCACAATCTCGTGCTGATTTCTTTTTTATCCTGTCACCTATTATTATTATTTAAGTGCAGGTGGCTCAAAAGCTGTACGAGGGGATTAAACTATCAGATGAAGAGGCAACAGGGTTAATAACATACATGCGAACTGATGGACTACATGTAAGTATCTGTTTTGCTTCATGATCTAATTTCTTTTTGATATATTTCTATTGAACCGTATTAGCTAGAAATGGTTTTCTTCGTATTTTCTTTACTGCTAATCTGCATCTAGGGCTGTTACATCAGCAACCTATTTTCATGAGCTAGCTTTTGCTTTAAAATTCAGGTTGAGTGCTCGGTTAGTAAATAGTTGAGCTATAGCTGGGACAGGTTAAGCTCCAATTAAGAGTATAAAATAATTTTGTTGTTATACATTGCTTAATTATTAGTTTCTATTAAAAATTATGTAAAATATAGAATAAAATTTATTTCAGTAAGATTCAAGTCCCAGTGGAATATCCCGTGGGATACTGGGATGGGTATTATCCCATATGTTGAGATAGGACTATCCCACTATCATCCCAGTATCCGGATTGGGATGTCTTGGGATATCACCTATCCCAAATGTTAGGATGGGGCGGGACGGTGGCGTGTCCTGTTCCGTGAAAAATACGGACAACCTCATCCTGTGGGATTTAAAACCTTGGCAATAAAGGTCAAGATATAACCAGCATAATTAGCTTAAAATATATAATTGAACTTAGGAGACTTTGAGTGGTCACCATATTTCTTAAAATAAAATGAGCTGGCCGAAAATAAGCCAAGCTCAAGCTAGGCAATAGGCATTGGCTTGAGCCTAGCTTGTTTACCCCTCTATGTGCATTTATGATATATTTCAAGCTTTATTATTCTATTGTCAGTAAGGGGTGTTAATGAGCTGATGATGAGCAAGCTAAGGCCCTTTTGAGCTTGGTTGAAAACTTGAAATTAAATTGGGCTAGCTTGAGCTTGCCTCAATTTTTTTAGGCTAACTTGAGCTTGGGGCTTGAGCTTGAGACGAGCTATGTAGTCCCAACTCAAGTTTGGCTGATTCAAGTCTCTAGCTAGCTTGAGCTTGGCCCGTTCGGCTCAAAGGAATATGTTAGGGCATCCAATTTTGGGTGGAAGGGGTGAGAGAGAGAGAGAGGAGGGAAGAGGAATGGACGGGAGAATTTTTAGCCAGTGGAGGATTCTAGGTTGAGATCATTGAGGCCTTGTTAGGTATTGCTATAGGTAATAGAGTTTTTGCCTGTAGAGCTTTTGGTGGTAGAGGGCTTTTAAAAAGCTGTTTGCTTTTGCTAACTACATTTCTGGAGTGCTATCGAACTTTGACATCAATATGGTAACTAAACAAAGAAAGTGCTTTTAGTATCAGGAAATAACAAATAAAGGACATGGCATAGTGCTTTCAATTGTCTAACTATTTGTATGATCAAAAATTGTTATTATAAAGTATTCTGAATTTATAAATTATTTACTTTGTTATTCCAATCTAAATAATATAATATATTATATGTGTAAAATAAAAACATAATAATATTTTTTATTTTTATAATTTTGTTATATTATAATAATATTACTACAATATTGTAATAATATTATATCATAATATAATAGTATTGCTATCATATTTAATATAAGTAATAGTATTATACTATATTGTATTATATTATAATACTATATACTCTAATATTATTATAAAATAATAATGTTATATTGCATTGCATTATATTATTTTATATTGTCATATTGTTATATTATTATGATATCACCATGGGTATTTTCATCTTTATGGAATTTATATTGAAATGAAAACAACTTTTCCACATGCCTCAAGTAAAGCTTTTGCTCAAAATCTCCAAATTGGGGTTTTTCCTAGTAGACTTTTTTCAGCTTTTAGTGGAAGTAGAAAGCTATTATAAAATTTTTAGCAAACACCTCAAAATTATCCAAAAGATCTTTTGGTCCTCCAAGAAGTGCATTTTGGCCCCCCAAGAGCAATGCCAAATGGGGTTTGAGTGGGTGAAGATGATGGCAAGGGAATCATGGCGACAATAGCGAACAATGGGAGTCACGATGATGATGAAGGATAGTGAGTGAGTCTTGGTGCTAGTGGAGGGATAGTGACATGGTGATGGGTTAGCAAGGTGATAGTGGAGGGAAGCTCAGGAAGAAGGTTTGAGGGAGATTGGGAGGAGAGGTGAGGGCATGGGCAGTAGAAGCAAGGGAGGAGGAGAAAGGGAGATCTAGAATGGACGTGGTGGAAGTGGGGCGTTAGGGATTCCAGCATCATAAGTTCATAACTCAAATGATTTAAGTGGAACTAAAGATCAACTATTGGATCTTAATCCAATGGCTAAAATGACCAAATATTTAGCTATTGGATTAATATCTAATGGCTAAATTCTTCTCAGTAAATGAACCTTGTAATATATAATTTATTCAAATATATATTCTTATATATAATTTTATATTTAAAATAAAGTTTGAGCCATATTGATCTCAAATTGAACGAGCTAGACTGAAATAAAGTTTGAGCCATATCGATCTCAAATTGAATGAGCCAGGCTTAGCTCAAACTAAGCTTGTTTATTTTCCAAGCTCAAAAATTTGGCTTATGCTCCACTCTTTTGCCCATTGAGCAAGTTGATTTTGAGCCTGGCGCGAGCTAAGCTAAAAGCACTTGATTCAAGCTATGCCATCTCGATACCATACCCCATACGAGTGCCAACCTGTTACAATATTGGTATGGGGCCTGTTCGGTGTACCGAGTGTTGGTACAACCCTTGTACTACGTATCGGTGTTGAACCGATATGGTACAGTATACCCTATACCACCCTATTCATTATAGGATGGCCAACCTTGACTTCATTCATTTGACACTCCTATTTTCAATGTTTTAAAGATGGCTGCGGTATGCAGGCAATCAAAGGACTGCACAGTGCGTATGCGCTATGCCAATGCTTATGCAGTGCAAATGTGGTAGATAATTATTTAAATACTTTATAAAGATTTTAAAATAGTAAAATACCAATAGGGTATCCTACTATTTCAAGTGTTTGGAAGGGATGAGTCGAAATAGATCAGGATGGGATCGGACACCCACAATCCCAAGTGGCTGGACATGCATGGGACATCTCATTCCATGGAAAAATTGGAATGGCATTGTCCCACTATATTTAAAACCTTGGTAACGATCACCTGCTACTTGTTACTTTTGTATTTAGTATCTAATAGAAATAATTAAAATATTTTAACTAATTAAATTATCATCAATAGGTGCATTTGGCTTATCTATAATTGTATGTAGCCACCATCTGATTCAATCCACACCGTCCTCATGATCTTGCATAAGAGTAGGCTGCATATGGGGCCACATAGTACTAAATGGGCCACATATTCGATCTATACGTGCATATTGAAGTGCTTTTTGTTGGTTCCTTGATTAAAGCGTATTTTGAAATATAAGGAATGCATTTTGGAGGGTTGAATGTTGAAACTAGAATACTCATCTAAGATCATAGAATTAGTTTAAGTAATTTTCGTTTTTTTTTTGGTTTGTGCCAGTGGATTGGTAAGGTGAGATTCATTTTACTTATTAACTAGTTTTGGCACAGCTGTACAGCCACTGGATATAATTGTAGTAATGTTCATTAATTATATGGTAGAGCTGATATTAATCTCTCAGGATGTTGATTTGGATACGGGTGTCTGACGTGACTTATTCTGAAAGTTGTAATATAACATGCATACATGTTTGTATGTACGTATGTATATATATGTATGCATGTATTAAGTGGATATTGAATTGATGAGTTACTTCCAGTTTTGTGAAATGGTTAGTCATTCAAAGTTCATTACAGTTTTTCATATCACATTTCACTGAGGATTAAAAGTGGAAATATGTTTATCTATCTGGCTCAACTAGCTGATTGCTTCAAGGCGTCCCAATTTGGAGCATATCTAGATCAAATGCCATACTTTGTCATTATTATGAGAGGCTATACCATGTTTTGATCACATTAGACTTGGCAAGGGCTAGTCCTGCTAGGAACTCTTTAATTATTAAAGATCCATGTCAGGAATTATGTACTAATTTTTTATCATGCATACAGAGAACCCCCCTCTCCCCCCAAAAAAGAATATTGGTGAATCCGATGCATATTTAAAAGAAGATGCATATTTTTTGATTTTCAGACGATTATGCTGCCTAAAATTTTACATCTTTTTAGTAACTTCGAGCAATGATATTGTTTTCTTTGATCACAGTGAATAAGAGTTATTGTGTGTTTTTTTATTGGATGGTCCATTGTTCTTGAATAGAGTGAACTTAAACCAATGTGTAATGTGTTTATGAACTGGGACTCCTACTTTTCATGATGCTGATTTCGAGTCTAATGGAATGGATTCATGTTAATGATTTTAATATTGTGCTAAACATTCATGTACTTGCACTTTAGAAGGACTATTTTTCTTTTTTTTCCTCCTTTTTGGGTTATTTTGGACCTCCTAAACATCATGCTGGTTCTTTGAAACTGCGACTATAACTCTTAGATCTCTTGTGCCTTTTGGTCTGGCTGGAGTGCATTTTGCTAGTGTAGTTTATGGCACCCTTATTTTTGTTCTGATATATTTTGTTTTTGAAGGTTTCTAATGAAGCTGCAGAGGATATTCATTCCTTGGTTAAAGAAAGGTGAGTAACTTGCCACATATATTTGCCAGTCTTAGGCCTGTAGATATTTCATGTAGAATGACTTATCTGGTCTTCTCTGATTCATTTTGCGTGGCCTGTAGGCATGGATGACTTTAGGGTTCGTTTTGCCTAACTCTAAGATGCAAGTGCTAAGTCCTGATGGTCCCTAAAACTTCATGCAAGTTGTTTGCTCACATTCAACCTTATGCCAAATGTCCTGTCAAGTTCCAGCCGTCACTTAAATAAAACTAATGTTGGTTGGCATAGGCCTAAATGAATACATAGAAGCTCTTATTTTGGTTTTTTCAGTAGGATGAGGCTGGCCCACACTTTCTCTTATAGATCATGGGCGTAGAAAAGCTAATATATCTGCTGTTCAATCAACAATTAGTTCAATTTTTACCAAACTGTAGGATAATCGATGCATTTTGTATGCTAAATGGGGGAAATATTTAAGGATATGGAATACAATGTTTAGCTCACTTTAAAATATAGCTGCATGAGGCCATTTGAAACTGAAAGACACTGAAGGATGATGGTGAAATTGGCAATAGTCAATAACTGTTGTGTGATGTTTCAAATTTTAGGAATTTACCTAGGCATTATTGTAACACAAAAACAGGGTCATTTTGGATGGTTGAACATGGGTTTAAAATGGGAGCATCTACCATATATATTGAAGCTACATGCATTGATGTGCACTGTAATCATATGCCCTCTCATGGATGCTGCAGAAATGTGCACTGCACTGCTGAATTGATAGCATGACATGATAGGTGGTGTATTATATGGTATGGTACAAATTGCAGCTTTTTCCTTTTGCTTCAGTGTTTCTTTACACAGCATAGGAAATTTATCATGGAGCACTTTCATGTGACCTGCAATCACATATATCTTCTTTGTTCATTTTTTACTTTGTACACCAACTCTCTAGGATGAACTAATGAAGATGAACCACCTGTAGGAGATTATTTTCCTTCCTGCGAATGTGTTATAATTATTGTTCACTGTGACCCTTCTTTAAGCATTTGTAATAGTACATTGATGCAAGACTTTGCCAACTTATCTTTTGGAGAAAAAAAGAAAAATCAATAATGTTTATTTATTGTACATGGATGTGAGATGGTATTGTTGGACCTTGAGCATCCACATATGATTTCATGTTGGTAACTAATGACCCTTAAGCGCCCAAAATGTCATGAGAGGATATGTATCAACATCGGTTCATTCTTTTTCTCGATAAAGTTTATTGATCAGTACTGCCTCATATTCAGTTAATTCATATCTAAACATTGATAAAACTTTTCATTTATTCAATATTGTTATCATTTTAATATAAAATTTTGCTTCTACTATGTAGGTATGGTGAGGAATTTGCATCAAAGAATGTACGCAAATACTTTAGGAAGGTGAAGAATGCCCAAGAAGCTCATGAAGCTATCAGACCCACTAATATAAGGAGGCTACCATGTAACAAACTATCTTTGATGTAGTCTGTTGTGGTTTTTTCTTCATCTTTACAGCAAATTGAAGCTCTTTATTCTGAATTTTATATTATATAGCCATAAGTACAGTCTATGGTAATTGGCATTCTCCATAATACGATTATCCTATTGGATGGATCTTGAAAAAGTTTCGGAGTGTCTATAATGAGCTGTCCAATGTAGTGATCACTCTTGGGTTGGTAATGAAGTTTCAAAAATTGCTTCCAGGGAAGTCATTGACTGAATTATAAACATCTCCCCAGAATACCTAAATCTGCTAGCTTTTATGTGCAAGGCACATAATTAACTATTCACGGCCTGCAGTGTACATTGGATGGCATTTGTGTCTGTTGGTTAACACACTTAGATGACACTTGCATGTTGCTTTTGTGCATGTCATATTTGTCTTGATCAGTCAACAAATATGGAAGACAAAAATGATAGTTTCATTGCATTCTGTGAGTCTCTCAGAATATTTTTGATGGCTGAGCTTTAATTTCTTTGTTACAGATAACTGTTTTATTCTGTAAATGAAGCATCTTTTATACAATTGTTTTTCTGTCATGTAAGTTAAAAGAATGTCCAACAATAATGAAGTAGTTTCTGTCATGTAAGTTAAAAGAATGTCCAACGATAATGAAGTAGTTTATGCTTGCATCATCTTTTTTAAAAGATGCATATTTTCTACAAATTGAAATTGTGATGAATTTGTTGGTAACTGTAAAATTAAGAAGCATCATTTTCACACCCATTAGAAGGTCACGTTATAATGTTTAATATCTAGATTTCTCCATGCTATTTGAAAGATAAGCTCTCACAATGCTTGATAGGAGCTCTTTCTTATATTAACTTTATATGAAGATAATAGTCTCCAATAAATTTCTCAGTTCACATTGGAAAAAAAATGAGTACTCCATCTTTTTATCAAAAACAATCGTTTTTTGTTTCAACTTAATGCACAGAGAAGAAATGTCTGCAATTTAACTGGCCCACCACATGTTTCATGCCAGTAGGATTTGGTCTGCAACCTGCTGGTTCGGTTGTATCTTTACTGTCTTTGTCTGCAAGCATTGGGATGGAATTCATTTTTTAATATCACGATACTTAGAATAAGGTAGATGCTATATGCTACTGTTGTTGGAAGTGTTGTGCATGGAAGCATGAGATGTCTTTGCAGAATCAAGTGATGTTCATACAATTAGGCTATAAGATATTAGCAATCTTATTCATTGGTTTGCAGTTTGTTGTTATGACTCATCCAGAAACTGGCTAAAGATTGTTCGTTCTTTTATCTTTAGAGTTTTGAATTCAATATGTCCAAGATTCATCATTTCTTTGAAACAATACCATTGTGTTTTTATTGTGATTCTTTTCAGTGGGTGCTTGTCGAACATAATTCTGTTCTCACATTTCTTCTATCTTACAGCAACTTTAGTAGGAATACTGGATGATGATTCTTTAAGGTTATACACTCTTATATGGACACGTACTATGGCATGCCAAATGGAACCTGCCACAACTGATATGGTCTGTATGTTACTTTCTTTATTCGGCTATCAATTTTTTCGTAAAGACAGTAAATGATTCTCTCAGCTGTGTTCTCACTGCTATATGTTTATTTCTTTTCTTTAGCTCACAAAATTATATAACATAATCTTTGAAAAGATTTTGTAATAGTTTGAAGATGTGCACTTTCCATTTAGTGTTCAATGACATGGTTTTCACTATGCTTACATCAAGCTTTCATGTCATAATTACATATTTTTTTCAATATCCATATTAGCTTGTATGCTGTGGTGGTCTGACCATTCAAGATCACAACTTAACTAATTTTCTTGCAGTTATTGTCTAGAAATATTGAATGCTTATCTCTCCAACTAATGGAGTGGAAAGACATCGAAGTTGAGGTGGGAGTGGTTAAGAGAGATGGTGAGAGCTAGTTGTTTGGTCGAGGGTGATTTATAGCCGTAGTTGAGGAGCATGGTCTCAAATCCTGGCGGGTCATCCTGCAGAACACTAGGACTAGGTACCACCTAGAGTGTTGGGACAAGACCGTCCTGCCATTGTCCCAACATCTCCATCAACATGTGTTGGGTCATCTTCTATTCCAAGCATTGGGATGGGGTGGGGCAACAGCATGTCCCATTCCAAACTGGGATAGCCCTATCTCACAGGATTTAAAACCTTGTTGAGGAGATCAAAAGAGGTGAGGAAAGAAGATAAAGAGATATCGATTTGGATTTAGGGTAGCTGAAGGGGGATCTTTGTATAAGAGGTGTTGATTTGTCTGAGCTAACAAGGTCAGTATCGCTAAACCTAAGTGGGACCTGATAGTTTGACCTGGTTTGGCCGGTTCTCCCTTTATCTTGTTCTGAAAGCCTGAACATTCTCGGTTCTAGGCTGGTTTGATATGATATGCCTTGAAATGCTCGATTTAGGATGGTTCAACAATCCTCATGGACTAATATGTTTGGTGCGGACCTATTCAAGTGAGAACCGGTACCCCATACCCATATCGCTCCCATTTTCATGTCAGAATGGTAGAGTACCAATGTTACTGTATTTAGCTGGGAATGTTTAAAATCTTGCATTTTTGGGTAAAAACTGCTAACACTAAAATGATAACTTGACCGATAATCTTTGGCCCAAGTTAGAACAACAATTCTGTGCCAATATTGTAGCTGATCTGTAGAATAAGCCTTTCAACCCACTGATAAGTCTAAAATGACATGTGAATTTGGAAGAGCTATAAACCATCTCAAACAGAAGGTAGGCTGTAGAAATGGTTGGTCATGGGATTGAGAAAGAGAGAGATTGTTGCTGGCATGTATGACCACATACTGACTTGTGCAATGATATGTGCATGGGATAATGATTGGCATGAGGGTTGCAATGGTTCACTCCCTATTATATGCCCATAACTTGTTGGTACTAAATGATTCGTAAGACTAAATTGACACTTGAATATTTGTTGGATGAGTTCAATTTATGTTTTTTTACTCTTAGATTGATAAAACACCATCTTTTATAGAAACCATGAAAACTTTAAGCCAAAAAAATTTCAGAATGTATGATGATAATTTTTGTTCCTATGGCAAACACCAGTTATGAGGATTACCAGTGACATATCATTATCACCACTTCCCTTAGCTATTTGATACTCATTTGTTTTTAATTTTGTTTTAAAGCAGAATAGATTCTTTTGATAGATGAAGTGATCTCAATTCATGACTCCTGATAATAAGTAGATGACAAAGATTTTTTGTTTCTTTCACTTAATAATCCTGCTACTACCTAAAGTTACATGCACTAGGATTATAAACATCTTTCAGGCCTAGAATGCATAACAATTTGACCTTATGGTTAATTTTCTCAATTAATTTGACACTTACATCTGAAGTACATTTGGTTTGATTTTATGCCAACATCACAATTTTGCACAATGAACATACCAATCTGCAAAATAACATTCATTGTGCATTCATTTGCTTGGACACACCATTCAAGTTGCTTGTCCTCGCTGCAACCATTGTTGACTGTGACAATGGTTATAACTGCCATTATTTGCCCCAAAATTTTATATTTATTTTTTTAGTATTAAAACATGTTGGGACAGTGGAGCCTGATCCGTCCCTTTGACCTGAGTCTTATACGTGCGCTATGATTGGTAGTCGTGGGTCCTGCTGCGCGGTCAGCGGGCGGGGGGTCAACGGGGGCAACGCCCTCTTGTCGGGAGGGTCTAGGGGGGTGGAACCCTACCGACAAACGATAGAGGGTACACGCTGTGGATGGCTATGATTCTCTTCTGTCTCATTGGAATGGAGGGCAAATCCAGAAAAAGATCCCTACCAGTGGCAATCATAATCTGTGGTATAAATAGATAACACTGGGCATCCAAAGGCAGTTATGCTGTGTAGAAGAGAGGGCAAGAGAGAGAGTTTCTTTTTATCTCTTGTACGCTGTAAACTTTCTGAGTAAAAAGAAATGCATATTTCTGTGCGGCCGTGGACGTAGGAGCAAGAGACTTCGAACCACGTAAATTTTCTATATTTCATGCTTGTGTGTTCCATATTTTTTTAGATTTCTTCTTCTTTCTCCTGCGACTACTGTAATCCGCTGTGCATCATTCCCTAACAAAACAATCACATTTGTCATGACATTATAATTGAAAATAACGGGAAATAAATGGTAATGATGGAAAAGTAATGGCGTTATTTTTTCAATTATTATTCACTGGATAAAAAATATTATTTTTGTTGAACATAGGATTTGGAGAGAATTTTTGTATATTTGATTAATAAAATTTTTTTTTACAACAGCTCCTATTTATATATAAGGATTTGTCTTAGAATAGGAAACTAATTACAATAGAAAAATATATACAATTGATTCCTAATAATCTGTTATTCCTGAAATTGAGGGATTCCAACAGATCATTCCGATAAGAAGGAAATAAATTAGGTCTTGTAGGAAAGTTTTGGTGGCACCAACTTTTCTGTGTATTGTGGTTCCAGCAGGTTCCAACACTCTCTCTCAAGTTGGTTCATGTATATTACACATGCCCAACTTGCAAACTAGAGTATGAAATAATCTGCCGCTTAGACTTTTCGTGAACACGTCGGCCAACTGCTCCTTCGAAGTCACATAAGAGACACTCAAAGATCTATTCACTATTTTCTCTTTTATGAGTATCGATCAATTTCTATATGCTTGGTCCGATCATGCTGGACTGGATTGTGCACTATATTGATGGCAGCTTTGTTATCACAGAATAAGGACAAATCATTTGTTTCTGATAGCTTCAGTTCCTTCATCAATTTTCGTAACCACAATAATTCACAGATACCCTGTGCCATGGCTCTATATTCCGCTTCTGCACTTGATCTTGCTGTCACATTTTGCTTTTTGCTTCTCCAGATAACTAGATTACCACCAATAAATGTACAATAATCTGATGTTGACCTTCATCATCAAGAGATCCAGTCCAATCTGCATCTGTAAAAGTTTTTATCTGAAGATGGCCATGCTTTGAGAATAGTTCTTTTTCATGTGCAGATTTCAGGTATGTCAGAATGCGAAAAATAGCTTCTAAGTGGGGACTCACGAGGATCATGCATATATTGGCTCATGAGACCCAAGGCATATGCTATATCTGGTCTAGTGTGTGAGAGATAAATCAATCTCCTGACCAGCCTCTGATATCTCCTTAAGTCAACTGATTCTCCAACTATTGCTTGCAATCTATGATTAGCTTTAATTAGAGATTCTATAGGTTTACATCCCAACATACCTATTTCTTCTAGGAGATCCAGTATATATTTTCTTTGAGAAATAAAGATTCCTTTATCTGATATGGCAACCTCTATTTCAAGAAAATGCCGTAATCTATCCAAGTCTTTAATTTCAAACTTTCGGGCTAAGAGTTCTTTTAGACGGGCAATCTCCTCCTTATCGTCTCTGATCACAACTATATCATCAACATAAACAATAAGTAATGTGATCTTACCGCTACAGTGTTTCATAAACAAGGTATGATCAGCATTGCTTTGATAGAATCCAAAGAAGGTCATGGCCCTACTAAATCTGTCAAATCATGCTCTTGGTGACTGCTTCAGACCATATAATGCCTTATTCAATCTACAAACCTTTCCTTTGGTTTTTTCATCATCAAATCCTGGGTGAATTTTCATGTACACTTCTTCCTCTAAAGCTCCATATAAAAAGGCATTCTTAATATCAAACTGTTGTAAGTCCCACTCAAGATTTGCAGCACATGATAATAGTATTCTAATAGTATTCATCTTTGCAATGGGAGCAAAGGTCTCCTGATAATCCACTTTATAGGTTTGTGTGAAGCCTTTTGCCACTAATCTGGCTTGGTACCTTTCAATTGAACCATCCGCTCTATGTTTTACTGCGAACACCCACTTGCATCCAACTGGTTTCTTTTCCAAAGGAGTAACAAAATCCCATGTCTCATTTTTTGCCAAAGCCCTCATCTTCTCAACCTTAGCTGTCTTCCATTTTGAATCAAGATACGCTTCCTTCCAATCCTGTGGAATAGAAACAGAAGAAACAGATAAGACAAAGGCTTTATAGGAAGGAGACAAAGAATCATAGGAAACAAAATTGGAGATAGGATGTTTAGTACGAGTCCTGACTCCTTTCTTGAAAACAATGGGAACATCAAGATCATCATTAGAGGAAGTAGAATTAGACTTAGAATCAGGATTAGTATCATCAAGAATCAAAGGAGACTCACCAGATAATTCCTCAAGATGTTCAGGAACTGAATTCAGGGATGTTGGTTGATTAGGTGTATCATGTTCAATGGCTATATCTGTCTTGTTCCGATGTATGTAGGTTCTCAAATCCAATCCATTCAATCTCCTAGGGGTTTGAGGTGGTTTGTCCTTAACATTATCACTAAGGTTTGGCTCAAGCCTAAGAGTCTCTCCCTGAAAATGAGAAGGGGAAGACACCTCTTCTTTCTTATGCTCCTCCTGAAGAGGTGACTGGGTGGAGAAATAAGGCTCAGATTCCTTAAATGTGACATCCATGCTCACAAAATATTTCCTTGAAGGGGGGTGATAATATCTATATTCCTTTTGAGTTCCAAAGTAACCCACAAACACACATTTAAGAGCTCTAGGTTCTAACTTTCCAACATTTGTCTTATGAACAAAACAAACACAATCAAAGATTTTTGGAGGAACAGTATAAGAATTGCTTCCCTGGAGCATCTCTAAAGGACTCTTAAAGTTCAGTGTTGTAAGGGGCATTCTATTAATAAGATATGCTACAGAAAGAACAGCATCCCCCTAGTAAGGTGTAGGAAGATTCATAGTAAACATAAGAGATCGAGCCATCTCAAGTAAATGTCTATTCTTTCTCTCAAACATCCCATTTTGTGCACTAGTATTTACACAACTAGTTTGATGCAAGATTCCTTGTGAATTCAAATAGGCACGAAAGACTCCATTTATGTATACTGTACCTTTATCAGTTCTTAAAATTTTAACCTGAGCATCAAACTGTGTACAAATCATTTTGTGAAACTGTTGAAAACAAGAAAACACTTCATTTTTTATTTTCATCAAATAAATCCAAGTCAATCTAGTGCAACAATTAATAAAAGTGACAAACCATCTATAACCAGATAAAGACACTGTTTCGGTAGGACCCCATACATCAGAATGAATAGTCACAAAAGGAATCAAACTTTTATTATTTATTGAAGGATAAGAATGTCTAGTGTATTTAGCAAGTTCACAAGCATCACAAACTAGCAAATCTGATTTACATTGTCTAAACAAAATAGGATATAACCTTTCCAAAGCATAAAAAGAAGGATGTCCTAATCTCCTATGCCACTGGATGATCTTTTGATTAGCACTCATAGAATGTCCTAACAAAGCTTGGTTTGTATCAGGATTTGAGAAACCACAACTGTCATCTAGCAGATATAGGCCATCTTGCAATCTACCACTGCCAATCGTTCTCCTTGTTTTCAATTCCTAAAATATGCAATGAGTGGGAAAAAAAATCAATTTTGCAATTAAGGGCTTTAGTGATAGAGCTAACAGACAAAAGATTTATAAGAAAGCTAGGAACATGTAGAACTGAAGTTAGATTCATAATAGGAGTACATTCTACAGAACCTGTTACAGAAATATTGGTTAAGGATCCATCTGCTATGCGGACTTTTTCTTTTCTTGAACATGGGAAATAAGTTGAGAATTTATTTGAAGTACCTGTCATGTGTTTGTTTGCTCCAGAATCTATGGCCCAAAAAGATTTTTCAAGATTGGCAAGAAAAGCATTATCTGATTTGACAAAATTAGAAGAGGCAACAGTGATAGATTGAGATTCAAGTTGTGACAACAAATGTCTTAGGGATTGAACTTCTTCATTGGAGAAGATTCCAGTATTAGTTGTTTTTCCAGAAAAATCCACAGTCTTAGACACATTTGCTTGTGGTCTAAATGAGCCTATCCGTTTACCTCCACGCCCCTTAGTTGGACGACCATGTAGTTTCCCGCAATGTTCCTTTGTATGTCGAGACTTGCCACAGTAGTCACAGTGTAAATGATCCTTATCTGATGAACCATGCCGAGGAACATGTGATTGTTCTCGGGAAGAAGTAGCTACTAGCCTTGCCTTGTCAATAGAGGTTGAATAGATCATGGCACTCTTTCGACTCTCTTCCTATTGCACATATGAGTATGTCTACCTCAAGGAAGGCATGAGATCCTTTCCAAGCACTTGGATTCGTATCTGATCATACTCTATATTCAAACTAGCAAGAAAGTCATAGATGCGCTCTTTTTCAATCAATTTCTAGAACTTAACAGCATCAGCAGCACATGTGGCCTGAAAGTCCTGATAGTAGTCCAGTTCTTGCCATAAACCACTCAATTCAGCAAAGTACTGAGCAATAGTCATCTCACCTTGTTTCGTGCCATGAACCTTGTTTCGTAGCTTATAAATCTGTGCATCATTGCCTATTTGAGAATAGATTTGAGAAATTGCATTCCAAATGGTGGAAGCACTGTTTAACAACAAATATCCGCAGGCTATCTGAGGTTGCATAGAATTGATGAGCGAAGACATCACAAGAGAATTTTCTGATTCCCACTGGCTATAGGTGGAACTAGTAATTTCTGATTTTGGTTTATCTCCGATAATACACCTCTGCAGTCCTCTAGCTTGAATGAACAAGAGACAGGATCTGGACTATACCAGATAATTGGTTTCATCAAGCTTTACAGGACTAATTTGCAAAGAGGGATTATCACTAACAGAACCCATTTTAGTTTCAGTTACTCCCTTTTTTCCGTCAGCCATTCTTCAATAAACAGAAAGGAAAAACACAGGAGCAAAACTGAAAACAAGAGATATGCACCAAAAAATAAAAAATGCAAACCAGGTTACAGGTAGGGGTTGCGCAGAGGCACAACACACGAGGGAGATCACCGGAAAGAAGAACGCCCGAAAAAAGTCATCGGAGAAGACTGATCAGCGGTAGATCTTCCTTCAGAGATGGGTGGTGACAGTCACCAACCCCTGTAGATGTTGCCAAGAAGCTTGACCCAAAAACCAAAAAAACCTAGGTCTGTTTCATAGAGTTATGCCAAGAAAGTTGGGCTCAGCTTTGATACCATGTTGAACACAGGTTTTGGAGAGAATTTTTGTTTATTTGATTGATAAAAAAACTCTTTAGAACAGCTCCTATTTATATTCAAGGATTTGTCCGAGAATAGGAAACTAATTACAATAAAAAAAATATATACAATTGATTCATAATAATCTGCTATTCCTTAAATTAAGGGATTCCAACAGATCATTCCGATAAGAAGGAAATAAATTAGGTCTTGTAGGAAAGTTTTGGTGGCGCCAACTTTTCTGTGCATTGTGGTTCCTGTAGGTTCCAACAATTTTTTAGACTATACAATCTTGTTTGAAGGAAAAATTGATGCCTATTTGAATTTTCAAAAGAAATAGTATTTCATTAGAGAAAGCTGTGCAAATAAAAATAATGGCCATTATTTGCATGATAATGGACATTATAATACTAAATAATGCATTAAAACTGCTGTTATCCTTTCTGTTATCATATGTAATGTCATGGAGGGGGCTGCAAGCTGTTTTAACAGCTGTTATAATGTTATAAACAGACGGTATTTTAAACCTTGTTAGGAATATCAAAATTAAAATAATGAAAATTGTATTGCATGAGAATATCCACCCTGAAACTATAAGATAGTGACAGGAAGTAATTCTATGGAAAGTTTTTTAGTGACAGGAAGTAATTCTATGGAAAGTTTTTTTTTTTTTTGACGGAGAATTCTATAGAAAGATATGGTACACACCTGTGCGTCCTCCAAACTTTAACAAGTTATAGATGTGCTATGTTTACTGTGTATGGTATGAAATTCCTTGATGCCCAATGTTATGGAAGGAACATGTAGGATTGACCATGCAGTGGTGATTGTCATCACATGACATTTGTCTATCCCTAGTCTCTTTATGGAGAAACTTGGCATGTTGCACACTATAAATTGCAACACTACAACAAACCATGATGGGCTGAAAAAGACATTTCTCAATTACAAAAAGTTGATAAAAGGAGAAATGTTGGAATCATGGTTTGCCAAACCGTCTTGAATCGGATGGTTCGGGGCATGCCGAACCATATCGGCGGTCAATCAGTGCGGTTCAGGCATTTGATTTGAAATACCGGTGAAAACAAAGCAAGGGAGAAGGAAAGAGAGGAAGAGAGAGAGAGAGAGAAGGGGAGGAAAGGAGATGAAAAGACCGACGGTGATCCGCTGAGGCCGTCGGAGGGCCACTGAGGTGTCCGGAGCTCTGCGGTCCTCTGCATGAGAGATTAGAGAGAGAGATGGAGAGGAGGGGTTAAGATTAGAGAGAGAGATAGAGAGGAGGGTTAAGGAGAGAAATGGAGGGAGGGGAAGGAATGGAGAGGTCCGCTGTGGCCACCAAACGGTAGAAATCCACCCATGGGTGCTGTGGATTCAAAATTAGGGTGACTTGCCCCTATTCATCATGTTTTAAAAAAATGAGATGAACATGGATGGGTCACTTAAAACATGATGAACAAGAGCGGGTCACCCATATTTTGAAGTCGTGGCACCCGTGGGTAGATTTTCACCATTTGCCGACCACCTAGCGGCTCTTTGGGGGCTCTCCCGCCACCTTGCCCTCCCTCCGTTTTTCTTCCTACCTCCTCTCTCTCTCTCTAATCTCTACCCTGGAGGACCACGGAGCCCCGGAGGCCCTCCAATGGCCACTGCTGGTGTCTCTGCCTCCCTCCCTTCTCCTCTCTCTCTCTCTCTTTTTCTTTCTTCCTGATTTTTTCTCATTTTCATGTCGGTCTGGGCTCGGTACAGTCCGATATGGGGGCATATCGACTCGTACTATTAGCTGGCTGGCGTGGGGTCCGGTTTTGAGTTGATGAACCTTGGTTGGAATAGTTTGTTTTGTAAGGTAAATAGTTGTTGACTTGTATCTGAACACTTTGCTTCAGTACATACTACAAAGTTATGTTTTTTTCTATTTTAGATTGCTGGAAATTGCTAAATGCTACATGATCATTTTGGAGCTTAAATTTAAGAAGGAGAAGAATACAAGACATAGGTTTATCAATAAAGTAGTATGAAAGCAATTAACGACGACCAGGTCATCCGTAAAGTGGTATGAAAGTGATGTCATTTTATGGCATCTTATCGATGTACTATACTTTGTCTTTCATCATATTAGAAGTCTCTCTCTATTCCCCAATCCCCTGACACCTTGAAAAATGAAAATTCCTGTACCACTAAGGCTGCATTTGGCATCATTATCATTTATTTTTTCCAAAAAAATCTGGAAACAAAAAATCTATTTCTATTTTTTTCAGATTTTTGACATCAGAAAATATGTTTGGTTCTCTCTTCTTCTTCTTTTTTACAACCAGGGCTGGCAACGAGGGAGAGGGAGGGGGATGGGGCCGGTGATGTGGTTAAGGACAAGGGAGATCTTGATGAGGGGTGGAGAGGCATTCGAGAGAGCGGCGGAGGAAAATGAAGTGGGGATGGGGCCAGCAGTGCAGCCGGGGATGAGGATAGCTCGGCATTGGGTGGAGAGATGGCTGATGAGGCTTGGGGAACCGGTGAGGTTGGGCAGGGGCGACAGGGCTGAGGGCGAGATTGGGTGGAAGAAAAGGGGTTGGGAGGAGAAGGGTGAAAACCCACTATTAAAAAAACTGGAAGTGAAAATTTGTCACTTTCGCTTTTTTCCAAAAATATTGGAAGTTGTTATAAAAATAGAAACAGAAACAAGGTAACCAAACATGTCTTCTGCATTCGATTCCGTGTTTCTGTTTAAAAAAAAAGAAACAGGAAGAAAAGGTGCCAAACAGGCCCTAATCTTTCCACTATGGCTTAAGCCACTGCAGCAATATACTAACATTTTTCTTTCGTTGGCAATTACCCATTGTTAGTTCTCTTATACAAAAGGTAGCAGTCCTATCATTTCAAATCTCTGTAGCCCTTTATGTTGAAAATATTTTTTTGTATGTTGCTCTTTTGCTCATGACATTTTCTAGCATTTTTAACCATCCATGTGTAGCCAATGCAGTTAGCATATCACTTTAATATTTTCTAATACCATTTTCTGCTTTAGATTCAAGTTGATATTGGGAATTCAGAAGGAAACATGATTTTCCGATCTGTGGGTTCACAAGTGGGGTTTCCAGGATATCAAGCAGTTTATGAGGTCAGTCTTATCCACTTGCATTAAAATCTTTAACAAATGAGAGACAGGATGCTTTTGATGTATCTCATCTGAAATCGTGTCCACTTCACTTGTACAGCCTTCATTGACTCTTTTCTATGGTTCCAATTTTTCATTATTTCTTGCTTTATACTTTTTATTGTTTGATTAGTCTACTTAAATTCAGATATGTTATTATTTACATTAGGTTACTTGTTTGAAATTGGTGCTTTATTTCATTTTCTTTTCTTTCTCCTTTTTTTTTTTTTTTTGTGCTGCCATCTTTTTAATATATTTCAAACTGCAAAGCAATTTACTTAAATGCATTTACATTAGGTTACTTGTTTGAAATTGATGCTTTATTTGTTTTTCTTTTTTCTTTTTTTTTCTGTCATCTTTTTAATATATTTCAAACTGCAAAGCAATTTACTTAAGTGCATTCAAGCATGAAATCTAAATGCTACATTATACGAAGAGGTTGCCATCTATTAATCTTTATATTCTTAAGTGCTCTTTATTTTCTGAGATTAAGGTAGATTAACATTATCTTGTGTTCCTTTTATCTGATATCATGGATTTTTTAGTTTCCACAATATCAGTTATTCATCAAGATTGTAGTCAGGGAATTGGATGAAGCCTATCAAATTTGGTATGTAATAGAGTTGACCTAACATGCTTATGGGAATTGGATGAAGCCTATCAAATTTGGTATGTAATAGAGTTGACCTAAAATGCTTATGTTGCTGATATATTGTAGTAATAGTTGAATGATTTGCAGCATTTCCGAGCTTAACATATCTTAGAGTTGACTGACAGGTCTTAGTTAATAGTGCCATTATTTTAATAGATATAATATCAAGAATATGTTATTATTACTACAAAATTCAAGATACAAGTGCTCTAACTATGAGATTCCTCACAAAACCTTTATCTTTCACTCGTAATAATATATCAAACTTAAAGTTTGCCGTCTTGGTACTGGACCGATACCAGTACTATCCTATTACAGCATCGGTACATAGTTTGGTATGGCACGAGATAGCATACTAAGTGTCAATATGGTACGAGATGGCATATCGAGCATCAGTGTAGTACAAGATAGTATATCGAGTGTCGGTATGGTACGGTATGAGATAGCATACTGGTATGAGACTGGCATGATATCCAATATGGGATGGAACGGGAGACCATGGTCACACTCCTTTATTATGGGACATTTTTTATATAAAATAAATTAAATTGGTTAAGGTAAGATGACTTGAAGGCATAGGAGTTAATTGTAAAAGAAAAGAAAGGCACTTTGGCATCCTAATAGGTCACAAATTTCATATTGACAAGATGATAGAAGAGTTTATAATAATAGTTTCCTTTTAAGCATAAGAGCTGAGGTAAATAGCAATTTTTTTCCAAGAAAATTGTAAGAGAGAAGTAGGTGGTTGAGGAGAAGTGAAAGATGAAAATATGAAGGGAAATGGGGAAGTTTGGAAGGAATATAATATAAATAACAGAAAGAAGAAAAGAATTATAGAGAGGGAAAAGACAGAAGTTGAAGGAATAAAAGAAAGGGAAGAAGGAATAACAAAAGGAAAAAATGACTATGAAGGTGAAAAGGTCAATAACAAAAGAATTATAACAAAGAAGATCATGCAAGAAAGAAAGGAGCAAGAGAGAGGATTTAAATTATGGCTTGCCAGTGTGTTCCAGCAGGGACATAGCATCAAACCGTTTCAAGTTTGGTAAAATGAAGCGAATTGTCATATGGCATGTATTGATTTGTGCCAGTTCATACAGGTTCATGGTGGACCATACTGCTATGATAAAGATGACAAATCTTGCACAAACCCGTAATGGTGGAAAGCATTCCCTGATATAATGAGTTGCAGAAACAGTGCAGACATGCAACACACCGTGTGGTATGTGTTACCAACCTTGGTCAACATTATAACACCACTTTATGCTTTTAATCCTTGAGTGAGGAGTATAATTGATCATGTAACTGACCTCATGACTCTTAAGCCCAAACTTAATTACTTTTAGTGATCCTATGACTCTTGAACTAATTTAGATGCCAGTTGCCATTGCATCATGACTTTAAAAAAAGCTTTTTAGGTCTTACTGAACCATTAACTCCTGGCACTTGGAAAGTAAAGTTTGATTTCTGTTGGCTGATGCAAAGCTACATGCTGCTAGTTGTAAGTGACATTACCTTTGTGTGTGTCATAGTTCAGTTAATGCACCTGAAATCCAACAGCTTGTGCTGATGAAAATCTGCAACACTGGGATAACAAGCATGCTAGAAAGTAGAAACAAAAGGATGCTTACTGTCATGCTCATGCACCTTCGAAAACAAGTCTTGAAAGCGAGTATTCTGTGATTGATGTGAAATAGATATTTCTTGCTCGAATATTTCTAAGTGTCCATAAAGATGGACATTTCTTGGGGATGTAAAGTTTGGTCCTGTCTCTTTGATGTGCTATCAAGAAAAGAGATACCTCATCTTATGATATGAGAGGTGGAGGCATTAGCTATATAAATCATGAATTCTGGCTTAATGATTGAAACTTTGTGGCCCCAAAGACTTGAATACTGTATCATTGTACAGGTAAAATCAAAGTTTATGGGTTTCCTGGTGAAATCTTCATTTACCTTGAATGATGTAGAACTTCTACTAAGTTCACTGTTTGGAATATTCTGAAACATCTCTTTGGTTAGTTGTTTCTTGCATCAATATTGATTTGGAGAATGGTTTGAGACCCTTCTGTAATTGCTATAAAGGGTGTTATTGACTTTGGTAACAGTAGATAGATCTCAGAATCACTTTAAATGGTATTCAAGGTTTTTGCTCTGGCTCATTGACAGCTAAACATTTTGGTTAGTTTAGTCACTAATTGCAAGTTCATTATAGATATTTGCAATTAATACGTTATTGTGAATTGTAATGCTTGACATTGGAGCTATCTTAATATGGTGAGTTTATAATTGTGTGGTGGTTGGTCCAGATATAAGACATTGATCCTAAATTGACATGACAAGCTTTTTTTATTGTTAATATAGCAATCATATCAAGACAAATTTACAATTTTGGCTGTTAAGATGGAGCATTTTTGTATTTTTATTTCTTAATATCTGAGAAAGGGTACTATATTTAGAGATGACTTAACTGCATCCGTATGATCTTGGTGACATGTTATGAGCGATCAAAAGATGCATCCTCAACAAGGATTGAAGTCCCGGCATGATGTCTCATGGGACACCGGGATGGGCCACCATCCCATGCGTCGAGATAGAACCATCCCACCATCACCCTAATATCCCAATTGGGATGCTATGGGACATTCTTTGTCCCAGGTATTGGGATGGGATGGGACAGCGATGCATCCCATTCCATAGGAAAACTGGGACAACTCCGTCCCATGGGAGTTAAAACCTTGGTGCTCAATATGCAACTCTAGGACACTATTGTTCATCTAGTCTCAATATGCTCAAATTAAAGATGTGGCATTTTCCTGTGATAACTTCTTTAAAGAAGAAGGTGGTTTTGAAATTTCAAAAATTTGCTTATGAAATCCCAGTGAATTCAGAAGCTTGGATGGATTGTTACTGGTAGAAAATGTTTTTAATTAAGCTGCATTATGTGACTGCTTTGAGCTCCAGCACATTTGTCTGGAAGATTTCTGAAACTGCTTTGCAATTTTAGGACAAAGAAGCAAGGGTTAATGGAAATGATGACAAGGAAGAGAATGTCCATAAGGCAGTTTTTGAGGTTCTGCAGAAACTGAAGGTACGGTAAAATGCACATAAGTTGGTTTTTTGATTCTTATCTGGATCATTGTTGATGCATGTGCTGCATACACTAAACACAAGTTTCTAATGTGACTAGCTAAGTATTTTGTGTATATATATGTTTGTATTTTAGGTCATATGTTAATTTATCTTTTATTCTACTTAATTCTTTTGTATTTGCTCTTTCTATGTGAAAACTTGGCTTCTAAATTGTTATGACTGATCCTATCTATTATTTTTTTCAAGGTTAAGGATTTGTTATCTTTGGTTAAAGTGTATCCTAGACAGCATTATACTAAACCACCACCACGTTATTCTGAGGCATCATTGGTGAGTACTCCCTGTCATCTTTCATATTAAGTTTGCTGTTTTTTCTTCTTTGTTTTATCACATGATATTCATCTTTTATTGGACTATGATTGTGACGAAGGTCTGCCAGAATGGTATGGGTCCATCTAGTGCCATGCTGGAGTGTACTGACACAGGGAGAGGGAGGGGGAGAAGGAGAATATGAGGGAGGAGAAGAGAGAGAGAGAGAGAGGCCAAGACATTGAGGGCTTCACAAGGGCTTAAAGTAACTTCAAGCTGTCTAGGTTCCGTGATAGGGACTAAGAGAGAGGGAGGGGCAGGTTACCTTGAGCGACATCCGGTGGAGAGAGACAGTGGAGGCCAAGGCTCTTGAAGCTTTCGTTCTAACTCAAGGAGGGGGGGGGAGTGCTTGCGAGGTGGAGAGAGCATGCTACTTAGGCTAGAGAACCCTTGAAGGCTCTCAAAGCTTTCGTTTGAACCATAGAAGTGGTTAGGGTCATTTTATGACCTGGAGTGACCTACACGGCCGAACCGTTCTGGTTTGACATTGGTTCGGTTCCATATAGGCCGAATCACCCGATTTGTGTCATTTTGGTGTTCCTTGATTGTGACTCATGTTGCATCTTTTATTGGTCTATGATTGTGATTTTGGTTGCATCATTAATGGACTCCAATTAGTTGGTATCTTTTTTTTCATTACATTCTTTAATAATACATATACTCTTTACATTTCAAGGTTAAGAAGCTAGAGGAACTTGGAATTGGAAGACCGTCAACTTATGCATCTATAATGAAAGTGTTACAGGTATTTTTATGATTTGCATATTTATCTTCTTCTACGGAAGTGTATTTGGATGGTTGTCATTACTAGCTTGCTATCTTAGCATCCTTATCTTTTATCCTAGATATATATGTTAGTCATTCTCTTTGTTTCGAATTACTATCGGAAACCACAAATTTATCAAAAGACATGCTCATATAGCAGCTCTCTTTGCAAAAAGTAATTAATAATTTTGTTGGCAAGAATTAGGTCATGTTTGGCGGTACTTTTGTTTTTGATTTAGTAAGCACTTCTTTACTAGAACTTGCAAGATTGCACTTTGCAATTAATTAGTGTCTTGCAAGCTCCTACTACTGAAGTAGAAAATGATAAAAGTAGTGCAACACTGGGATGACGACCTGTGTTAGCAATTTGTCAAGTTAGAAAAATATTGTACTTATGGGTTGCTTAAGTATCGGAGAATCTTTCTCAGTGTTATTAAAGGTGCGCCTCAGGCGCAAAAGGTGCTAGATGCAAGGGCCATCGCCTTTGTAACCCCTAGGTGAGGCGACAGTCCTCAGGCGCAGCCTAGGCGCCTCATGCACATGTCTCAGTATTGTTCAGAGGCGCAATAAGGTCAGTTATAGTATTAATTTTTAGTTTCTAAGAAATAGGAAATGTCAGTTATAGTACATAGGAAAGGTCAATTATAGTACATATGATTCCAGCGAGTATTAATTTTTTTTAGTTTCTAAGAAATAGGAGAGATCAATTATAGTAAATAGGAATCGAAAAGGTCAATTATAGTAAATAGAGTGTTAGTTTTTACTTGCTGGAATTCTTATCTATAGCTAGTTTTCTGTATTTCAGTTTTTGACGCCTGACTTCTCTCAAGTGTGCGCCTGCGCTTTGCACCTTGCCCCTAGGCTCCAAGGACCCCGAGTGCCTAGGTGTGCCTGGGGCCTTTAACAACACTGATCCTTCTTGATCTTGTCAAAATAGGAGTTGTAGTTGTATACATGTGATTAAAAGGAAAGATATGCATCTTTTTTTATGTGTATTAAGAAAACCTAGTGTCTTATTTTCCAAGACTTTGTTTTTGGATGTGTAATTATAGGTAGAAGATTTCAGGACTCTGGTGGCTCAGTTCATTGAAGTATAGCTTAGACCTAGTTTGATGTGGACTTTATAACTAGAGACTCTCTATTACCTATTTCTCTTGAGCTAAAAGTTCTTTTTTTTGCCCTTGAAATGTCAAAAGCTATGGATTATTGGTGTAGTTCCTATCCAGAACATTGAAACCATAGTAGGCATGTACCTGAAATAAAACTCTGTTGTGAAAAACAAGTATAAACTCTGAAAATGTTGCTGATAACTATGCAGCAAAAATGCATAGGAACATATCTGAGCTCATGTAGTTGATTGCTTCCTTGATCGGTTGCTAGTCCTCAAACGCAAAGAAGGATGACGAAAAGATAGGAAAAGAAAGAAAAAGGACTTTTTTTTCCTTTTTTGCATCATCGAACTGATTTTCTTGTTTCTGTCGTTTAGATCTCCTTAATTATGTCTGACATCTCTAGATTTTCTCCTTCAGAAAGAATGTGGAAAAAGCAAGTAACTAAGATCCTTTTACATGTTCCAAAAATAGAAAAATACATTTATCTAGAATCAATGGTCTTATAAGATCTAGTCATTAATATTTTAAAGTTATGAAATTGGTATTTGCACGAACATGGCATCATTACCTAACCTTGTATTCTTGTAAAAATCAATGATGAGATTTCCTTAACTAAAGTTCTTTATAATGTTTTCCGAGTACTTATAATCTGTTTGACATATGGACCTAGATGATGTTTTGCTATATTTAACTGCGGCTGTAAATACAGATTGAGAAATGCATACTAAAATTAAAACTTTGTTTTATAGACAATGTAATTTACTATAAGTTGCCATATATATGATTGAAGATAGTTATTGAATTTTATGAGTTATATACATATAAATTGTACAATCTATTTGCTATTAGTTATTTCCATTTTCTCTTTAGAAATGGTGATCAATTATTAGATAAATGTGTCTTATGTTTATACTTTACTAGTTCATTTCATAATTTTAATATTAAATGCCTTTTCTTCCTAATGCTATTGAAAATTTTAAATTGATTATTTGTTATGTTCAATGCTTGATTACCTGAATTGATTGTGCATGCAGGATAGAAACTATGTAACGATGAAAAATCGAGTGCTGCATCCTGAATTTCGTGGTCGCATGGTATGCCATTATTTGCTGCAACCTTGGCATGTGATTTACTTTATGGAAGGTTCAAAAAAATTTTCAGGAAAGTCTATTTGGCTTGCTATTTGATTTGGGATATGTTACATAGATATTCTAGTCTTAGCCGCATGCTATTATCATATGTAGTTGATTCTTTCTTGTCTTACATTAAGCATGCCAAATCAAGGGGGCAGACCGGCACGTCAATTTTTTTTTTTATTTTTTTTTTTAGGTGTCTAATTAAATTTTTATGGATTATTGAGTATTTTAAATAGGGGTGGCAATCGGATCGGATCGGATCATAAACGGATCGGGTCAGATGCGGATCGGATCAGAAAATATTAAACCTGAACCCGATCTGTTTATTAAACAGGTCAAATTTTTTTTTTCACTTAAGACTGTTGGTAATCAGAATTGCTTGTATGACTTTACTAAATCTTTCAAACCATGTCTGGGGAGACTACTTAAGGCCATATAGCGATTTATGTAACCTGCAAACCAGACTCTTCTCCCCCTAAGCAACAAATCCAGGTGGTTGCTCCATATAAACTTCTTCCTCCAAGGCACCATGTAGAAAGGCATTTTTGATGTCCAGCTGATACAGAGGCCAATGGTTCATGGCAGCCATTGATAAGAAGAGCCGGACAGACGCCATCTTAGTAACAAGGGAGATTGTGTCTCCATAATCAAGATCAAAGATCTGAGTATAGCCCTTAGCCACAAGACGTGCTTTCAAATGATCCACCTATCCATCAGGGCCCACTTTAATAGTAAAAACCTATTGACAACCAACTGTAGATTTTTCAGGAGGAGAAGGAACAAGAGTTCATGTGTTATTGAATTCCAAGGCTGCCATCTCATCAATCATCGTCTAATGCCATTCTGGATGGGAAAGTGCTTTCTGGACAGTTTTAGGAATAGAAACAGAAGACAAGGCAGAAACAAAGGCATAATGGGATGACGATCAACAATGATAGCTCAAAAAATTATAAATACGATGAGGATTACGAGTAGAGCATATACCTTTATGGAGAGCTACAGACCAGTCAGTGGAATGCTCAGGTAGGCCCGGGGCAGGTGGAGATGCTGGAGTAGGAAATGAATCACCTGAATCTTGAGTGGGAACAGTCTCTGAAATCTCAGGTTGTGGTTGACGCTGATAAGTGGGCATATTGAGGAATGTATCGGCTGAGTAGGCGGAGCAGGAGGTTTGGGAGAAACAGAGACCGACAGACCAAGATAGAAAATCGGTAAGAGCTGAGAGATGAATTCAGGCTCCATCGGTGAGCTGAAATAAGGTGTGTCCTCAAAGAAGGTGACATCTGCAGACATGTAAAATCGATGTGTGGAAGGAGAATAACACCGATATCTCTTCTGAACCCGAGAATAACCAAAGAAAATGTATTTAATAGCATAGGCAGACAGTTTATCAAGACCTAGAGAAAGATCATACACAAAACAGGTAGAACCAAAAACACGAGGGGGAACAAAAATAAGAGGGTTTTTAGGAAACATAAGAGAATGAGGTACTTGGCTATTTAAAACAGATGATGGCATCCGATTTATCAAGTAACCAGCGGTGAGGATAGCATCACCCCAAAACTTTAAGGGTGCATTAGCATGTAACAAAAGAGTATGAGCTGTCTCAATAATATGACGATATTTTCTTTCTACTATGTCATTTTGTTGTGGAGTATGTGGACAGGTGGATTGATGAATCATGCCATGAGATGCCATAAAAGAATTGAAGAGAGCAGAAAAATACTCTTTTGCATTATCACTATGCAAAATGTGAATAGGATGTTCAAACTGAGTTTGAATTTCATTGCAAAAGTTTTGAAAAATAGTAAACAACTTTGAACGATTTTTCATTAAGAATATCCAAGTACATTTGAAAAATCATCCATGAAAGTAACAAAGTACCTATATCCTAAGATAGAACTGACACGACTAGGATCCGAAACATCAGAATGAATGATGTCAAAAGGAGACCCTGCTCGATTATTTACCTTGCTTGGAAAGGATGCCAGAATATATTTTTCAAGCTTACACAACTCACACTTTAAAGACTATAAATAAGAGAGATAAGGGATCATCTTTCTTAGTTTAGTTAGACTCGAATGATCCAGACGACGGTGAAGGAGACTAGGAGACTCTGTGACAGCACATATGGTAGAGGATGGAGGCTGGAGATAATAAAGTCCTTGTGATTTAGATCCTACGCCAATCGTCTGTCCCGTACTCCGGTCCTGTATAAGAAAAGAATTAGCATTAAAGGTTATAAAGCAGTCAAGAGTGCGAGTAAGTTGATTAATAGAAATTAAATTAAAGGGGCAACTTGGTATAAAAAGAATATAATTTAAGGATAAAAAAAGGAGAGGTGTATTTTGACCAATGCCAGTGGCTTAAGCTTTAGAGACATTGGCGAGAGTGATGTAATGTGGTGTCTTGGGAGATGATAATTTTGAGAAAAGGAAAGGATTACCAGCTATATGATCAGAAGCACCAGAATCCAAAATTCGGGATCCATCAGATGAGAGAGGCAAATCGTAGAATTATCAGTATGGGCAACAGTAGCTGAAGATGAAGCTTGTTGGGCTGCTTTAAACTGAAGATACTCCTTGTATACACTGTTTGATAAAACATTCTGATTGTCACTCTCAATATCTGGTGCCTAAGATTGTATCACATTAGCTGATTTCTCTAGAAAATCATGCAAAGAATAGCACTGGTCTTGAGTATAGCCCAGGCGATTATAAAAAGAACATTGAGGGCGATTACCAGATCTACGGCCCCTTCTACCACCACCACGGCCACGGCCTCGGCCTCCACGGTCAGCCGTGTTAGAAACAAAGGCTGAAAAGAAAGCAAAGGAAACAAGGCCCTTCTTTAAATCTGATGCAGAAGTCATGAGAGTGATTTTACTGAACAGATCTGACGACGAGATGATGATAACAAACAGGGGCAGGAACATAAGGAGGGGACAGAGATAGTGTTATCGGGGCTTACGGAAAGATGCACGACAAGGAGATTCGGCTGACTAGAAGCTTTTCAACAGAGGACAGTGGGTCCATCGGATTTTGACAAAGGCTCTGATACCAACTTAAGACCATTGATAATCAGAATTGCTTGTATGACTTTACTAAATCTTCCAACTTATGTTCAAGGAGACTGCTTAAGGCCACGATATGTGTAACCTGCAAACCAGACTCGTTCAAATATGAATCCAACCTGTTTAATAAACAGATCACCCAACCTGACCCGTTTAACCCGTTTATTAAACAGGTAACCTGTTTAACCGACTTGACCTGACCCAACCCATTTAACTTGTTTACTAAATAAATAATCTGTTTACTAAATCCAACCTGATCCGACCTGTTTAACCTGATTGTTGAAGAAAATTGGTTGTTTTTGACCCAATACTATTTAAATTTTGATCTATTTGGTTTAACCTTAACAACAATCTTAAATATAAACATCAAAATCAGACATAAAAAATAAATAATTTTGTTTTGTTAGGAAGCTATAATTTCATTCACTGAACCAAGTACAAATTATACAAAAAGTAAACCAAAATATACACAGTAGCTCAATTAGGAAATACAAGGACCAAAATTGTAAGAAAATACAATGTTCTATATAGTGGCAAAAAATGAAGGAGTTCTATGAGTGTTGCAAAATGTTCCGTAGCATAATTGAGCCAAACAAGCTGTGACAGTTGAACATCAAAGAAGGGAAGAGGAAGAAGAGGCTCAGATAGTCAGATTTAGTATTTAATCTGGAACTAAATCAAAACAACAATAATCGGTTGCCTATAGAAGAAGGCCATCCAAAATTATTGCTGTTAGAAATAGTTGAATCAGCAAAAAGATATCCCAAAATCATCATAGCCTCCATATACAAATCTTAAAGCAAACCATTAAACTACACAAAGCAACGATCGAAAAAAATAAAGAGACATAAGATGATAAAAAAATCCAAAAAAAAAAGATCAACATGTAAGATTCTTATTTGAAAAGATGCTCACAGTTTCTGGTTGGGGAAGAAAGCGTCGGCTATTGAAAGAGAAAAAGGGGAAAAGGGAAAAAACCCTAGGTCTCGAGGACTGACGATGGAGGACCGGCGACGGCCAAGTGCCGACAAGCCCTTCTCTTAAGGATGGGCGACGAAGAGGACCGAAGGAGGAAATCGGCCATTGTTGGGAGGAAGCCAAGAGCATCGATTAGGCGGCTACCGAAGGAGCCAAGGAGGAGTAGAGGAGCCTTGATCGTCGTTGAGAGGAAGCTGGAAGCACCAAAGGAGTGGAGCTATGGAGGAGTGAAGAAAGAAATCAAGAAACCAAATCCTAAAAGATGGATCAGAGGACAGGAGGAAAGATTGAAAGAGTCGAAAGGCCGAAAAAAATCGCTGGAGAGACTGAGAGATCGAAATCGAAAGAGAGGAATATCAAATATATACGGGAGCTTAAAGGATTTAAGCTATATGGGTTTACGGGTTATAACCCAACCCGACCTGACCTGTTTCGACCCATTTATTAAACGGGTTAAACAGGTCAGCTATCTGAAACCTGAACTCGATCCGCTTATTAAACAGATCAAACGGGTCAACCTAGTTACGATCCGAACCTATTTAGCCCAAATCCAAACATATTTATGGTGGATCGAATACGGATCGGGTTGGTGGGTCGGATCATATTTTGCCATCCCTAGTTTTAAAACCCAAATTGATATTTGGTGGTATTCATTAATGTTCATATCACTCCGATATATTTTTAATCGCGTGTGACACGAATTTAAGTATGACATTATGTTATTTAACATCCTAAATAATTAATACATGGATTAGATATCATTGGATCTTAAAATGCTTAAATCAATTAAAAAATCTAAAAATATTCAATATGTGTCGATCATCAAAATCTGGTCGACCGTCAATATCCATAAATAGTAGGATTATTTACATAATCAGGAGGAATATCAATCCACCCCTCTAGCCACAGCGTCATAATCCTGTGCTCATTCCATAAGGTAGACGCATTGGATTATAACTCATCCTTGATCTCTCACTGAAGTCCTGGCTCTGAGAGGAATCGTCGGACTAATAGCCTGGTTATGAAGGGGTCCATCCAAATATATCGGGATCAAATTTCAATCATAAGATGCTCTGGATTGCATAGGATAGTAGCCACTAGAGACGATGTCTTCGATGTACCATATCTATATCCATATCCATAAGGATTATAGGCTATCTATGGCTGTAGGTAAGAGGATCCAGAATACGAGGACAAATTTGATACATATATGGATTCTACACCATGTGCGAGGTCATCTGTAGTTGCATCATATTTTGAACGATCTCGTGGAGTTCATCGTCTGTATGAAATCATATCATCACGGGCTCTATCAGCTCGTGCACCATGGTTCCTATTTTATGTGGTGTGAGTAAATTGAGACTCACCAGTGAATTGAAGATCACCAACTGGCTACGTCTCCTATCCTCCGATCTCTCTATGATCATCAGATCCATGAGTAGCTGAAGAATTATCGTCACTGCTCTGTCTGGTATCTGAATCTGAGTGAATCGAATGCTCTCTCTCTATTGGGGCTATAACTGTCTTTTTTTCTTTTGTCGCTGTGCATAGCAGCTGCCTGCCCTCTCGTCATGCCTTGCTCTGGTTATCTAGGCTGTGAGGGTGGATGCCATGGCATATTAATCGGAGGCTTATATGGAATGTTGCTACTTGCCCATTGAGAGGCGTCCACCCCAGCCTCGCTAGCAACAAAACTAGCAGGTCGTGGAGGCGATCCTGGCTCATCAAGCTCTGGCTCCTGCTGCTGACTTATAACTCATCCGATCGTCGGATTTTCATCTTCATCAATAAAATCACTCGTAGTCGGATCCGAGTACTTCAACTGAATTTTCTCCTCAATGTATTTGAACCTCATCAATATCTCCCCTACAGCCCTATATTGTGGTCCATTATTTGTGATAACTTGTATGACATTTTGCTCTCCTACCTGATCAATCACTTCCTCCATTAATATGAGGATATAGCTGGCATCGTGCACTTCAGCTGAAGCATCAATAGACTTGTGGAAAAATGTTCTTCCAGCATAATATGTCAAGAAGTTGATGACGCTTGGTCTAGTAGAACTAGTCCAACCATTACGCATCATAATCAACCCATACATAGGCCACTTGCTCTGATACGAGGTAATCCATTTTTTTAGATTCTTCTTATTCTGGTTAAGAAGCTCATCATGGATATCTCTTGGTTCTGGAGGATCTACATCTGAACCAGCAATCTGTATAGATGAAATGACAGAGCGATAATATGGGTTGGCTGCTGCATTTGCTGGGATATGACTGAAGTGAAACCAAAATCCAATAACTCGTTACATATCCTTCTTCTTATCTTTTCTCAATATAGTATCAATCCTCTGTTGCTTGGAATCTTTGCTAAAAAATACGTGTGGATCCAAGTCGTGGATAGTGGCTTCTATTGAAATCTCTCTAGAGGACTTCTTTTTAATGCTAAATGCTTCCAGCATGGATATAAGACGGCTGGTGCCTCTATTGGTGGGCTCTCTAACCTGAGGATATCCTTCTAAACTGACTCAGACTTTGCTACAGTGCTTTCTGAGCCTGACCTGCCCTCATAAATTGATAGCCCAAATCGAGTTCTATACTTGACTACCTCTTCGAGCTGCCACTGATCATCCAAATTCGTCTGAATGGCAATCTCGATCTGTGCCTGCTCATCATCTGGAACAGATCTTTCCTCTGACTCCTTAGAGTGAGAAGAAAGTGGTTCTGCTGTTCGACGATCCACCTCTGTCTTCTGTATTAAATTTATTTTCTTCGCTATTTTAAAATCAGCAAAGTATTTTTTTATTATAACTCCTTATTTGAATTCTATGCTACATCATTTACATTTTCAATGATGCCGACTTGAGGGCATCTCCCCATACTTGTAACCAATGTCATGCTTTGGACCCTTCTTCTTCGTCGATGGATCCATTCTTAAAAATTGATAAGCACATCACTTCAATAATTACGTAAAAATGATATATTTTATTTACCTAATTTTTTTATATTTTTTTTAAATTATTTATTTATTATTTTTTAAATAAAATATATTAAAAAATTATAAAAAAATAATTTGATCTTAAATCCATGTAGAATCTTACCATGGATAGTACATTTAATTTTCTTCGACAGTGGACATGCATGAAATGCTGCTTTTTTTCAAATTTAGGTCTAGGCCACTATGTGCAAGATGCATTAAAATGTTGATAAATGGGTGCCAAATTTATGTCAAAGATAGCTTGCAAGTTTCTAAACAATATTCTGTTTTAACAATTTTTTTAAAATTTATTTTTTTAATAATTTTTTATTTTAAAGATATATATTTAATTTAAAAAATTATATACTTAATGAAAATTAATGATTTTAATGTCATTATGTAGATCATCCATAGATCTATAACATATATTAAATCATGTCAAAAAAAAAGAAATTTTGATATGGTTTCCACTTATTTTTTCATTTTTCATGATTTTTTCAAAGAAAAAAGAGAGGAAAAAGAGATAGGAAGGAGAAACATACCTTTAAGTTTTCAATCCACGTATTCTTGGAGTCTTTTGCCGCTCTCAGTGTTAGAGAGTGAGAAAGAGAGAGATATTGAGAAACAGAGAAGAAGTTGAAAGACTTCTTCTATGTCTCAGGGGCATAAAAACACCGCCGAATTGGGCGGTTTGGCTCGATAGAGTGGCGTACCGCCCGGTTCAACACGAAACAGTCCAGTTCAGGGCCGAATCAGGTGGTTCGTATTTTTTTTTCTTGTTGGATGCCGAAAACCATGGCCGAACTGACTCGGTTCTATGCCGGTCCGGCTCGGTACATCCTGAACCAAGCGGTTTGATCTGGTTTTCAAAACCATGTACCAAACAGTCGAAGCCTTTTTTTTTTTTACATGAAGATGAACTAATGAAATGCTCAGTCATAGTTAATTGCGTTCGATGGCATGGTTTTTTCTTAAAATATGCCTTCGCATGTTCATATGTTATTCTGTTACAGACCTAGCAAAGCTTCTAATATCCAGTTTAAAAGTATGCTGTTTTTCTACGTCAATGTTTTAAAAGGTGGCTGTGATATGCAGGTGGTCAAGGGACCATATGGTGCATATGCAGCAGGCAGACTGCATATGCAGGTGCATGTGGTTACTATTCTTTAGCTATTTAAAAATAAACATAATATATTAAACACAATAGTAACAACAATAATGTTACTAATATTTTTTGGATGGATAATAATAATGCTTGGAACAATAATAACTAACAATTAATGTTTATTGTTTAGTAACTAATACCTAATGACAATAATTGTTAGATAATAAACATTTTAACATTGTCGATACCTGTGATAGTCCTGCTTGAAACCCACATCAAGCCTAACCATTAGCTTGAACCTTCTTCCCTTGCTCAGACCCACATAAGAATGGGTTGTTTATGTGGCTCTAGAACGCTAAGCAGGCTCTTATGTTAGCTGTAATGCAGTAAGCATGCTGTCTATTCAGCTGCATATGTGGCTAAGCGGGCTATCTGTTCTCTTCATTTACTGGATGACCACATATGATAACTACATATAGGCAATGCAGTGTGGTGAAGGGACCACATAGCATATTTAGGCCTACATGCGGTCATACGCACTGGACTGTAAAACAGTGTTCTTCATATAGTTCTAGTAATAATTTCTTTTACTTCTATTGTTATTTTGACATCAAGGCAGTTTCATGCAATTTCATGCATTTGCTAGCTATATCTTATGATTTGTTTGGTGTTCTAGTTTTTCCTTTGACCTTTTTTTTCCTTTAAATTTCTACAATTGTAGGTGTCAGCATTTCTTTGCCATCATTTCTCAGAGGTTGCTGATTATAGCTTCACAGCAGACATGGAAAATGAGGTAATTTGTTAATTCTTTCATATGGTTTCAATATTATGTTTTCATGAAGTTTTGTCCTCGTGATGAGGCATTTGTCTGGTTAAACTGGAGATCAAGCCTTAATTTGCTGACATGTTAACAACTGATGCCTACTTTATATGTGTGCATTATAGAATACATACATCAGTATGTATCTTTGCAGGTGCATTTATGTGCACGTGGATGCTGTATTTGTGTGCATGTGTATCTATAGAATTTAAATACTTGTAACAAGCAGGTGGTTAAGTCAGTAGAAGACAATTTTTTTGCTTTCTCATTATCAACCTCAGGTGATTATTTTGTCAGAGATTTCCTTTACTCTTTTTCTTTAGTGCTGCTTCAAACTTTGATTGTTGATGTGATTTATTGTTTATTTAATGCTCAGTAACTATTGACTGTGGTTTGTAATTAGACTAATTGGAACATTTATTAGGTGATACTTATTTGCATACTTCATTGTGTGTATTGTAAATTTGTGATGACATGTGGCGTTAAAACATACAAGTCAGGGTATCCTAAGTCGAAAATATAATATTTTATGTGGTTCACCTGAATCATTGTTGATTAATGATTGCCAAAAGGCAGCAGAGTCAATTTCAACAGTCTATTTGGTTTCTCATAAACTGAAGGAAAGGAAATAAATATGGTGATCCTTTTCTTTTTCCTATATAAATTATAATATTATACTATGCAATAGGCAGTCCTTCCTGTTTATTCAGGCAACATGTAATGGGGACTACTTATGTAAAAACTACTCTTCATTTTCTAGTTTTGATCCTTCGATTAGATGATGTTATTAACTTCTCAGTCGTTCTTTTTTTTTTTTTCTTGGTGTGGGGCGGTTGGGGGGGCGGGAGCGAATACTATCTGCTATGCTATAGATATTTGGTGATGGTTACCTACCAGAAAAACAGAGAGCTTGAAAAGATTTTTTTGCTTTTCCACTGCCCTCATGAGTCCTGGAAAAACATGAAAGCATAACTATGATTTGTAGTTCAGATGTATTAAAAGAGAGAAGATGATTGGCATTGTTGCCACGGTAACTGCTGCTGAACTCAGTGGTTTTTTTTTTTCTCTTTTATGCTAAAGTAGGTTACACTGTTTGGTTGGAATCTAAAGTTAATTGGTATAAATACACTGGTAATTTCATTAGAAATTGCACTGGTACATTTTTTTTTAAAATATCTACATGCTTAAGACATACAAAAATGGCCTAATTCATTTTTTTAATTTTAATACTGATTTATTATTAGGAGATACTCTAGTCATTCTTTTAACACCTTATTATATGTTTAGAACCCCAAAACGCTTGGGTTAATCTGTATCTTTTTAATAAAGTAGTATCTATTATAGGCTGGTTACACCCTCCCTCCCCCTTCCCCTCCCCCTCCCCCTCCCCCTCTGCATGAGAAAGGAAAAAGGCCCTAAGTTCTCCACTTGCTACCCAGTCATTGTTCCACTCCTGCACTCAAAGTTTGGGTTTAATCTTGTGAAAAGTGCTCCCTACAGCTTAATTTATCTCTGCAAAGCACCAGTTCAATGTAAGGGATTTTTACCTAATTTTTGTCAGTTTGGGCTCATATATACAATAAAATCTACCTCACAAGTCAATTTCTGCTGAAATTCCATAGTTGTCCCTAATTGTGAATTTGTTCCAACTGAAGATGAAGATTTTTGATTTTGGTTTCGTAGTTTGTCAAAATAAGTTCAAATCACGATTTAAGATCAATTGGGAAACTCTGTTCCATCTATTCATGTCTATGTTGATGAATTCTGTCTTAGTATTTCTTCCTATAATGAGCTACTTTGGTGATTTCTTGTCTTTTCAGATTCCTGCTCACAACTTCAGCATAAATTTCCTTAATTACCCCTATGTAGTTCCTTTATGCAATTTAGGCCTCTGTAGTTAATGTGGCTTGTTGTGTTTTGTTTTTATCAAGGTTTTAAGTCCCAATGGGATGGGGGGTGTCCTGGCTGTTTTGTCCCATTTTTATGAAATAACAGGGTTGAGAGAGAGTCGGGATATCCAAACACATCCATGTGGGAAAAGAAGAAGAAAAAAGAAACAAAGAAAGGAAGGGAGAAGAAAAAGAATGAATGGAAGGAAACGCAGAAGAAATGAAAGAGAAAGAAGAATAAAAGGGAAAGAAAGAAAGAATAAAAGGGATGAGAAAAAGAAGAAGAAAAAGGAAAGAAAGGAAGAAAAGAAGGAAGAAAGGAAAGAAAGAAGAAAAAGAAAGAACGAAAGGAAAAAAAGAAAGGAAAAAAGAAGGGGAGGGAGATGGAGGGTACCTACGGGACTCTTGAGCGGAACCGCCACTGGGATGAGGCGGGACAGCGAGGTGTCCCGTACCATAGAGAATCCGGGACACTTCCGTCCCACAGGATTTAAAACCTTGGTTTTTCTTATGACAGAAAAAGGGAGAAACAAAAAAGCAGGCCCTTGGATTTGTTGAATATTGCTATGGATCTCAATCAACAGTGTTACGTGATACTAGTTTTTTTGCATGTGTAAAACTTGCAGCTTATTCAAAGGAAATGGGCTGAGTTCGATGTAGGGTGGGCTCTTTGATGGTCTGATGTAGCAGGCCCCTGGGTTGGCATCAAGATATGTAAAGTATAGATGATGCATGATTCGTATGAGCAAGCTTTGAGAAGATGCACTTGACATGCATCTCAATGCAGATCCAAGAACTGGTCTGCTTTAGATCATCACATGGTCCAATGAATGTTGGCCTTAATCCTTTTCCTTGTTCAAATAGGATTATGTGATGGATGGCTGGGATCCCTTGGTGTGCATGAGGAGTAGCAACACAGAATGTGTGAGGATTCTCAAATATATGCTTACAAATTTTTAGATCCATTGTTCTTCTTGTTTTAACACTCCTGGCTTCAATCACTGGGACTAACAAAGCATGACCATGCCTCTTTAAAATAAACACTGACTACAAAGGTGAGTCCAGTTATAAATGACTTCATATTTGCAGTTCAGCCATAAAATTCATTAGCATTTAAATAGTAGGTGAGAGCTATCAACTGCTTGCTAGATATTTCATCCAACCGCATTTTTACTTATATGTGGATGGAACTCTATGGTATGATAGTATAATCTGTAGAAAGTGGTCTTATGAGTATTTATTTATTAAAGCTAATTTTTTTGCCTGTTTGCAGTAAGTATAGTTGTTCTTATTTGTGTTGTATTAATTATTGTGATCTTTGGCATCATGTGCTTGCTTGCCGTTTGATCAGCTTGATAATGTTTCTGCTGGGTTGACGGAATGGAAGGGCCTTTTAAGAGATTATTGGTCACGATTTAGCAAGTATTGTGATCTTGCAAGTAATACTGGTACTCGACAGGTAATGATTTTACTAGTGGGCAGCATGTTTATTTTAGTTCTACAATAATAATTCTATTAAATTTCTTTATTTTTTTTATTTTAATTAGTTTTATGAAAAAGGTCTATATGTGTTGCAGGTTGAGAAAATGTTGGAGGAAACTTTTGGTCACATATTGTTTGCTTCACTTACTAACAATTGTAGGGTGTGCCCAAGGTACTTTTTTTTTATATTGTAGTTGTTTTGTTATTGGTAAAAATGGTTGATCCTAGAACTATGACTGCATGTGCTACTTGGGTTGTCACCTTAGCAGTTGATCTCCAATAGTATCCTTAGTGATATCACATCTGAGAAATGAGTCATATTTCTCACAAACATGTAATAATAATTTTAGCAGCTTCCAAGTCCTTATTGGACACTGGATGACCATATAAGTGTCTTTAACTCTGGCCATTTCTGAGATTATGATAAGTAGATGACTACTTGATTGAAGAAAACTATTTATTTAGATCTGCAAATCTGTCTGCTCCCTTTCTTTGGAAAAAAATAAAACTTGTTTTCAAGCAGAAAAGTTGAACAACCTCCCTGTTTCTTTTTTTAAAAAATAAATGGATGCAACAAAATAAAGGAAACCAAAACATATGATTCATAACTTGTCTTCAGAATAGTTTATCCAAGCGTTGTCACTTGCATTTTTTTTTTCTGTTGATCTATTGTCAACATGAAATTAATAGAAAATAACAATGGCATGATTGTTGGATTCTCTAGTACCAGAGAGTGATCATAAAAGAGTAAAGTCTCGTTATTCATATTTTTCTTTTTTGCCGTCAGACAACTTTTTGTTGCCGCCATCTTGGCCTGGATACAGTTATTTGCTTATTAGTTGTTTCTTGAATGTAAATAAGCAATCAGTAGGCTTTGCATCAAATGTAACATTCTTTACTGTTTAGAGCTGGTAAAAGTGGAAGAGCTTTTAGCCTAACCTCCTAGGTTTCAGTTAAAAAGCAGATAAATGCTTGCTATATTTCAGCTGAAATTTCCAATTTATGAGTGAGAGTATTCCAAATTTCCAATGGTTGTTGGATTCAGTTCACTTTTCTATTAATTGTGTCATTACATGACTGAGAAGAGGGAGGCATCTGGCAGGTTCTGTTCAGGCCTTTGGGATGCACTACTCTCTCTTCTTATGATATAACATCAGATTTTCCTATTGTTTTGTAAGAGGATTTAATGCTGCTGTTTGCATGTATACAATGCATGTTCAGGCCCAAGTTGTGTTAGTTCTTCCAACATACACCTGGCTGCCATGATATCGGTAGCTTGCGGAATTGACTTTTTTGACTTGGCAGAACTAATGATGAAATCTCCCATCCATGTTCCTTGGAATTGTAACTCATTGGAATAATGTATCTATGAAAATTCAACTAATTTATTGCTATCTGCTTCTTCAATTTTGACTGTTTATGATTGACTTTATTGTCCACTCTGCAGTTGTTCAGATGGCACCTTGACATTTAAAGTTAGTAGGTTCGGTGCTGGCTATTTTATTGGTTGTGATCAACATCCCAAATGCAAGTAAGTCATCAGTAATGACATTATCTTTTTTCAGTACTGATGTACTTTCTTTGTCTGGGCCTCTGTTTGTGCATAACTTATAATTGGAATGATTTCTTGTTGTTATCACTCATTACTTGGACAAGAATTTGAAATATATGGCTTGTTTTTCTATTTACTCCAGCATAATTATGAGAATTGAATGGGTAACTGTATGACAAGTTTGATTGCTAATATTTGGCATCATATGCTCTCTGGTAGAATCATCTATATTTGAGAATCAACTGAAATTTTGTCATTGCTTGCTGCAAAAGCTAAGTTTTGCAAGAGAAGATTCCACAGCATATATCCTGTTGAAACTCCTGCCTGATAAGTTGGGATGTAAGGGGTGTCCATATTCGGCTGGCTTAACAGCAGTAGGGCAACTGTTGCCATGATATTGCGAATTTGTAATGCACTTGGCTTCGGTATCTTTGTGAATGTTTGTGGTCCATGAACGGTCTTACCTTTGCCTAGGTGATGTGCTGTTGGACCTTCTGCCTCTGCATGGATAGGACTGCCTGATAGGGGCTTTATTCTATCTCATTTCTATGGCCTCAGTGGATTTACCATCACAGATCTTCACATATGGCTCATTTAGAGGATAAAGATAGGAATTCTGTGGGTTTACTATTGCATAACATCACATTGGAATTATGCAGGAGCTCTATTATCTTATTAAAATTGTAGCCAATTAGAATAGAGTGACATAATCATTTGGACTTACAAGTAGAGACCACATGGTACTTGATACAAGCCAAATTCAGTATATACCTTGAGTTCTTTTTTTATCTCTTAGGAGGAAGGAGGAGGGTGGGGGGTGGTAGGGGAAGGAGAAGGTTGATTTTGGGAATTCCTTTCCAAACCACTGCACTCATCATAGAATTCCTATATGATTAAAACAATGTACTGATATTCTCATTTAATACTATAGGGAGTAGGGATAGAAATAGGAAAATGCACCAAGAGAATTAGAGAGATTATTTGTAGTAGCATGATTCTTTGGAGCTATTAACATGATCACCATAATATTCTGCGGATCAATATGTTATCTAATCTAGACACATAAAATAAGCTTGATAGGTGAAGTATCTAGGTTGATATGTAGGGCTAGAATTTCAGGATTGGCTTGGGTCTAGCCTTGGCCCAAAGCTCGAGCCTGATAGCAGGCTTATTCCAAGCCCAAAATTAGACCTGCCCCACCTTCTTCTTCTCTCTGTCTCTAACCCCCCTCGCTTGTCTCTCTCCCACCTGATCTCTCATCCTCTATCCCTCTCTCCCCCCCCTCTCTCTCTCTCTCTCTTCTCGATCTCCACTCTTCCTCCTGATCTCTCTCTTAGTTTCCTCTCTCCTCTCTCCCTCCCTCCCTCTCTCTCACATTTTGCACCTGAGAAGCTCGAGACTGGATATGGGCCTGTCTAACTGGGCTCTTTGCCAGGCTTGGGCTGGAGTTTGGAAAAAATTTTGGGCTTTGGCCTGGCCCGAAGCTTGAAGCTTTTTTTCCTAGGCTGTGCTTGGCTTGCATAGAAATCCAACTCGGCCCAGCCCAATTCCAGCCCAATTGTTATGTGGTTAAATCAGGTTAGAATCAAAATGACTGTTATAAAAGCATTTTGAGTTGATCCTGAAGGGTGGTGGAGAACTAACTTTTACATGCATAGACAACAATCCTTAACAAGCCATAGATAAAGGCAGCAACTTGCTTGTGTGTCCAAAGGTCTAGAAAGAAGAGGGAAAGACCTAGTGTAAGATGAGTGGAAAGTAGTTGGAAATGTTGACATTGACCAAAGGATATAACTAGAATGGATGGTGAAGTAGGACTAAATAGCTAACCCTAAACTACTAGCTTAGTGCTTGTTGGTTATAGTTACATTCATTATGTAGTTTTTATGGGGTTATTTATTGTTATGTTTCATTTTTTTTCTAGGTTTGGTTTTGGGGAATCGATGACCAGGATTAAGTGGTATGGGAATTGTTACATGGCATCTAAACAAATATGTGATGAGGTTGTTTGTCATTGTGGCTTTCATAGTTAAGTGATGTTGAAACAAGTATGTGTGCTTCATGATGTATGAAATTGGGAATGATGGACGATTGTGCTTGACAGCTCAATGTGAAGAAAGTAAATCATATGCATAGTTTCCATACGCATCCAACATGGATTGAAAAAATGCAGTGTGAAAGGGCTACAAGTGAGCTGGGTGAGATCTGGATGTCTTCAGGTCTTGACTCAGATTTGTTGCAAGCTGGTCCAGTGGAGGTTGAGTTTTGATTTGGGACCTGTGCTTAGCAGATGGCTCTTATCATCCACTAGCAATTTGTTCTAAGTTAGGTACATGGTTTGTGGTACCAAGCTCTACAGAAACATGGTACAGTTCCTGCCTCACCTCCATTGTTTTGCCATATGTTGACAGTGGGGTGTACTGTTCCTACCCATACCATATGGTAAGCTACCTGTCCCATGCTGAGTACTAGTACAATAAACCTTGGGTCTACCTGACCCACTGGCCCTCAGGTTGTGAATTGTGGAAAGATGTTCAGAACTCCTTGGAGACTCACCATCAGACTGCCAAAAGAAGGGGAAGGTTTGAGCAGCATTTTTGTTTACTTCAGGAATTTTCCAGAGTACAAGCCTCCATATTCATTTTTGTATGCTTGTAGCTCATATACTGAAATGATGAAGTGTTTTGGTCTCTGATTTGCATGATTATGCATCTGAAGATGAAGATACACAAAACATAAGGTAATTAAAGTGAATCAGTGGTTAAGAGAGGATTGTTTGTGTACCATGAAGTCTTGGACGTCTTCTGGCTTAGGTAGGCAAAACCGCAAAAGTAGGCTGCTCAAAAAACCGCAAAAGTAGGCTGCTCAAAATGTAAGATGGCATTACATGTCTTATCAAAGTGTATGATGGTTAAACTGAAAAGCCTGCTGCATCATGCAAAATTAGTTTGAACAAAGGAGGCATGATTTGCATAATAGGTCGTTGCTGCATACCAATTTTCCAGCAGTAGTATTTAGCTAATCTAGAAATGGATCTCATGATTTATGGTGGTAATATAGGTGTAATTTTAGTCAGACGTGTGTTTCACATGAAGTTTATGAATTTGCAAAAGATCATATATGACGTGTGCTATACTGGAAAAAATAGTAAGAAAAATGAAAGACTAAGTCAATCCTTGTGGACTAGGTTTTGTGGTTCAAGGAACAATCAACTAAGTCTGAAGACAATCTCTGAGCATCTTGTACCTGATATTGACCTTCTATGGAGAGAGATTCATGGTGAGCATGAGTTTCAGCATAAGCCAGAGCTGCCATGAAACTAGAAAAGGTTGACCTACCGGTAGGTTATGTAGTTAACATTATGCCATAAACAACCTTGGGGGTGTCTTCAAAACATAAACAAAAGTCCAGACAATGTGGGAGGAAGGCACATGGGCAAGGGTCAGTAAAAGAACAAGATCCATGTCTAAGGTACAAATTATAAGTCAAAGGAGTCAATTCTGACCAATTTTACTTTTTATTTAACAAAATTAACTCAAGTGCAATTGAGCCTCCAAAGTATTCATGCTAATAATAGGAAATCTGTGGTTGAAGTAGAGGCCATAACTTTCCTGGTAATGGAAGGACAATTTGTGGATGAAGTAGGACACGCTCTAGAAGCAAGGACAAGAGCATAAATGCCAGCTGCAGAGAGAAGAATATGCCTAGAGAAAAGTGTCATACAGTCATAGACTCATATAAAAGATTCACATCCATATTTGCTTAAAAAATTTTATGTACTATAATTGCAGAGTTTCTGAAAACTTGATGATTCCATTCAGTGAAACCAGTATGAGTGTATGGGCATCTATTAGCACTTCTGCAAATTCTTACTGACTAGAGGTAACATCAATTATAGCCTCTGCTTGACTCACAGGGACTCATGGGTGTTTCAACAAAACATAATTATGTTAACTGGTGACAAATGTTGTCACAAGTTTTTAGTACTTAAATTACTAGATTCATGCCGTCTTGCTAGAACAAGTAAAAATTTAATGATCAGTGTTTGTTGTTGATATGTATGAACTTATGCCTCTTTCTCTTGCCTCCCCTCCAACAACAACCCCCCCCCCCCCCCAAACACACGCACACACCCCAAAAAGTTTACAAAAAAAAAAAAAAAAAGAGCATTTTATGCATTGTGGGAGAAAATGGTAGGCCGGCAATGAGAAATGGCAAGGGTATGCTTGGTGGTGCTGCTATTTCTTAAGAAGTTCCCGTAAGTCAGAGGCTAGGATTTTTAGCTTCTACTAAAAGCAACTTTGTTAAGTTCTTGTGGAAACATTTTTCAGATTTTGTGACCAAAATTTCCTAATCTAGGCAAGGTTCATCAATCGATGCATACTGCCCTCTACTGGAACTGAATGATAATACTTAGTATGGGGGTGTACTGAATGTTCCTTCACCGAACTGAACCATACCAACACTGCACCAAAATGGTACCAATATGGTGCTGAAACTGGTATTGCAACTTTGTTTCTAGGAAGTGCTTTTTTTTGCTTTACAAAGGTACTTTTATTTTATTGAGCAATACCAAAAATGCCCACACACACATACAGGGAGAGAGTTTTGGCTGCTGTATGGTATGCAATAATACAGTTGCATAAAAAAATTGTATTTTTGGTGTAGCCACCTTATTAGGAATTCATACTTAAGTGTTTCAAGAGATTTTTGTGCATTTCAAAAAGTTGCCAATATTTTAACTAGTTGTTAAAAATATCCTCTCTTCTATTTGACAAACAAACATATTCATAATTTTGTGACACAGGTACATCGCAGGTACCTTGTTTAGTGAGGATGATGATGCTGTTGATCCTGACAAGCCCGAGAAATCATTTCCACCAAAGTTGCTAGGCTATAGTCCTGAATATAATGAAAAGGTTTGTTATTATCTTTACAAGTCTTGCACTTTTAGAGGTGCAGTCATATAATAACCCAAACAGATCCTTTTATATTTAAAGTTTATGTACGTTTCTTTTTTATTCTTTATTTTAATAACTGATTCAGTTTTTTGGTATAGATTTATTTAAAGAATGGTCCGTATGGGTACTATGTCCAACTGGGGGATGATAGAAAGGGATATTCACCAAAAAGAGCTTCTATTTCCGAGGTTTGTTAGTGATTACTTTAGCATCTGTGCATATGCAGGTTTTATTTTCCTGGAGAAAGTTGATTTTGTGTGAAATAATTGCAAGCTAGATGTTTAATAATGTTATCACGGTTTTCAAATGTTTATACTGATTAGAATGGGGAAAGTGCATTCAGTTAAACTAGAAAACAAACAAGTTTGGTAGTCTGCAGGCGTGAATGTGCATCAATGCAGATAAATGCAAGAAAGCATGTCAATATGTGTGGGAGTTAAACAAGATTTACAAGTGAATATGTGCACTAAAGCACTTGTAATAAGACGTTTGTATTTTCATGAGCAGACACAAGCTGATAAGCACAGAGACATGTATGATGCACTCATGCACCCATTCTTAATTGTGAACCATGTGGAAATTGTAGGATTATACATAGCTCCTTCAGTTTTGTTCCTTTTTTTTTCTAATCTCTATTTCATCCTGCTTAAGGTTTTAAAATATGGTGCACACAGCTGCATATGACTCCTTGGATCAGCCTTAGGCCTGTTGAAGTTACAGAGTTACACTCTTGGCCCTGATCCACATGAATTACCCTGGTCATATCGTCCATCTTGATGATTTATTATGTGCTCATAATTTCTCCAAAATGTTTTTTTTTTAGAATGTGTCTAAGCCATTTCAATGTAGGACTGTCCATATGTTTGGCTCTCTTAGTGCTGATTATTGCAAGCTTTTGGCCTTCTTTTCATCTTGCACGGATCCTAAAAAATAATTAGATTACAAATTGCTGAGTTTAGTAACATCATCTAAATGGTCAGAAGGGGAAAAGTTCCATTCAAAGCAACTCTAATCTGAAAGCTTTTGCTTATCTCTTTCCTATAAGGTCATGCATGTTCATACAGTCTGCAAAGCAAGATTGTTTCTTTTGCAGAAATGCCTCTTGTGCAATGGAACTAAACCAGTGCAAAGAGCAAAAATGTGCCATTATATCTCTATTATTGAATATTAAAGGCTGGCGCCATCCAGATCTCTTGAACTTTATTAGATTTACATCCCATCTCCTGGGAGAACAGCCTGCTGTCCTGTTCTTTGATCTGCAGTTGTCACCTTCCAAACTAGAAATCTAGATAATTTTTTCTTAGAAAATAAGAAATAAGGTAAAAGAAAGAAAGAAGGTACAAGAAAGAACAGGGAAAATAAGAAGTGCCATGGAAAAGAGAATAGAGATGACTTGTTCAGTCATATATCTGGTGGTTCCTATATTATTAAATTAGGGTGATCACAAAACAAGAGTATGTAATGGCAAAAATACACCTGTAGTACAGATAATAACAGAAGCAATTGAGGAAATTTTTTTTTAGAATGTTTTTACACAATCTTAAACATTCGATACCAGGTTTAAAATCTTATACTAGTATCCATTCCAGTACCTTACTAGTTAGCATTTATTCATATGGTAGAGTACTGTCTGGAGTCCAGACAATTGGTATGCCTGTTGGTGCCGGCACAACAAAAGTGAGATATAGTACATGTGTTGGTATAGTGAGATACCGAGGGGCATTTTGGTGGTGTGTTCTTGATACAATATAATATCACCAGTATGGACCAGTATGATACAATACAGCAATCTATGTTTTGATGCTTGTTCAAGCTGAGGGAAACTACAAATTTCATAAAAGATTGTCAATAGAAAAAGTTATTTGAGGGAAGTTTGTTGTGCATTCTTTTTTATACTTTTGACATTCAGTTTAAACTTATCCTACTTTTTGTTCTCTTTTACTTTTAGCATCTGACTACAATCATGGGGAAAAAAATCGCTTTGAGTAAGTTGAGGCTGATGCAAATCCATCTGTTTCAGGTGAAGGATGTTGCGTCCATTACATTGGAGGATGCTATTGAGCTATTGCAATATCCTGTAACATTGGTATACTTCTTTTGATAAACATTTCATCATTACCATTTCTGTTCTTTGTTATCTTATCCATATGATAATGTTTCAACTTTTGAACTTTTGTTCCATACCTTCACAATATAGGGAAATCATCCTGAGGATGAATATCCTGTTCTATTGACGCATTCAAAATTTGGGTTTTCGATTAGGCATCGTCGAACTGTTGCTCCGGTACCTAAGGTATTGCAACTTATTTATTGCCTATTGAGTTTTGTCTTAGCAGCAGATGTTGTGCTCTATTTTTGCATGTCTGTTGATTAATTTGATAGAAGCAGCAGATCATTAAGAGCATATTTGGTTGTCAGGAATGGGGATCACACCCATGCCTAGGAATTCCCATAACCTTCGAAAATGAGTAGATTCTGATTTTTTTGTTTGGATAAGCTCAAGTAATCTTCTGGGATGAAGCAAACCTGACAGCATGTATATTAATATAATAGTATTATTATTCATAAGAATGATAATACTATTACTAATAGTAATATAATATCATTATATTAATATGTTAGTATGATAATGATCAATAAGATAATGTAATATATAAGTAATATAATATATCATATAGAACATTATATCAATTATAGTTTTTGAACTATATAATTATAATAATATAATATACTATAATATTTAACAATGTCGTTTTTGCAGATTAGTCCTTGAAATTTAGGAGTGCAAACGAGTTGAGCTTCTCATGAGCTACTTGAGCTCGACTCAACTCGACTACTATCAAGCTTGAGTCGAGCTCAGGTAGCTCGAATATTTTTTTGAGTCGAGATCAAGTAATAAAATACTTGACTCGAAAGTTTCTGAGTGTATTCGAGTATATATATTAATAATATTATTTTTATTTATAATATATATGTTAATAAATACATATTATTAGTAGGCTAAGGCTTGGATTCAAGCTCAAGCTTGATATGGTTCGGCTGATATTCGAGTTGACTTGAGTCAATCTTGAGTATTGTCTTTTTTTATCGAGCTAAACTCGAGCTTGGGATATTAAGGCTCGATTAATCTCGAGTCAAGTTTCGAGCTTGAGTATTTTGAATTGAGTCGAGCTTGAGCTTCTAGCTACTCGACTTGGCTCAGCACGATTGCATCCTAATTGAAATCTTTTATATTGGCATCTTAATCGCTATATTTTTTTTTAAAAAAAACTTGTAAAGTTCTTTATTCATACAAATTGATTCCTTCGCTACTTTTTGTTGATTAAATCTTGGTCGAGATAAACCAGGCAAAAGGACAAAAGTGGCTTTATCCTAGTAGCAGATGAGTCTTAGAACTTGGCATCTTATCACTCACTTTCGCCCTCTTCTTGCTTGGGACTTGCCGTAAGAGGACCAATGGTAGAGGGGCACTATTAGGAGTAAGGTTAAGTTTAAGAGTTAAGGGCAAAAATATCGAAAAGATATGAAATTAACTACGTTAGAAGTATGTAAATAGAATAGTCCGGTCTCATATAACTAAACCTCAAGGATCTATAAGCAATAAGTTACTAAACTTTAGAGATTAAAATATAAATATTGGAAAGATAATGGTGATATGCATGTAGGAGTGATTTCAGGGATTAATCTATAAAAAATATTAATCATATTGATATTATTAATATAATCTTGTAATAGCATCTTAATCTTTTATTATAATATTGTATAAGTTTCTATATAATATTTTGATAATAATATTAATGTTGATTTCTATATCAATATTACATATTGATGATAAAAATATAAAGTTTGAGTAATAATATTTTTTAACAATATAATTGAATAACATAGTGAAGTGAATAATATGATGATAATATAATATAAAATATCAAGGTTCTCAGAATTGTTTCGAATCGGACGGTTCGGGACGTGCCGAACCAGACCGACGGAGAACCGAGACAGTTCCGATGGAGAAAACGGCACATGTCGGTGTTGGGGAAGAAAGAGAGGGAAACAGAGGGAGAGAGAGAGGAGGAGAGGGAGAGGTTGATGGCCCTCTGCGAAAGCCGGTGGTGGCCCTCTGCGGCCTCCGGAGGGTGGCAGAAGCCGCCGTGGCTCGGTTCTCCCGATGGGGCTGCCACAACGAGCGAGAAAGAGAGAGAGGGGGGGAGACCACCGGATATGGGAGGACAGGACGATGGAGAGACCACCGGAGGTCTCTGGGTGGCTGCCATGGCCACCGGATGGCAGAAGCAGCACGGATGGAGGCGCGGAAGCGGTGGGCGTCGGCCCTTTTTAAAAGGGAAAGACGAACAGTGAAGCTGGCAAACTAAGTGCCGGCACCGGCTTCACTGTTTTAGGATTTTTTTTAAAAAAGTTTAAAAATAGTGAAGTTGGCACTCAATTTGTCGGCTTCACTATTTCAAATTTTTTAAAAAAAATCCAGAAATAGCCATTGCCGGCTTCACTATTATCGGGCTTTTTTTAAAAAGCCCGTGAAATAGGGACGATCGTCCCTGTTTCACGTCGCGGAGCCGCAGGCAGTGTTTACGCCGCCCGACGGCCAGTCGGAGGTCCTCCGGCGGCCTCTCCGACGGACCCCCCTCCTCTTCCTCTCTCTTTCTCTTCCTCTCTTTTTCTCTCTTTCTCTTTTTTTCTCCTTCGGTCCTCCCTTTGTTGGTTCACGCCGGTTCGATCCGGTACAGAACAGTACTGGACTGTGCCGCCGGCCGATCGGAACGGTTGTCGGTACCAGTTTTCAAAACCTTGTAAAATATATTGTTCTATAATGTGATAAAATAACTAATAAGATGTTGTCTTATAAATTCTTATTAAGAATAAGATAATATGCAATAATATGGATATTATTAGTTTAGTCATATTAATGGTGTAACAATATATCAATTTTCTATTATAATATTATATATGAGTATAAACGGTATAGTAGAGTGATTTAGTACCAGCATTGGGAGTGGTATAGTTATTATTGTAACAGATACAAATAATATAAATATAATATTCTGAGAATTACAACAATATATTATATAATCGAATGGTATAATATTAATGTATTATGTTATTAATACATAAGGCATTAAATTATCAATAGATAATAAGTTGATATTAAATTATACATTTTAATATAGTTTATATTAATAATATAATATAAAAATGCCTTTTATTGTTAGTATCTGGACTAGGGAAAAATGATACACAATCCCTGCAGTGTATGGTTTTACCCGTTCTATATTAACCTAATACCTAATGGAAGTGCATTCCTATGTCCAAATGAGTCACCAGACGTGAGAATGGTCTGAAAGGCAGATTCATACCCATTCCTACCTCCCAATTCCTGCTGCCTAAGAATGGATCTATTCTTTTCCATCTTTTTATGCACACATGTTAGGTAGCTTTTGATGGATTCATGACTTCATCTATCAGGATAAGGCTTTGATTGATTGATTATATAAACTGTAAATTATAATCCATATGTTGTTGTATGAGGGCTCTGTGGCCTTACTTTATCATTGATTTCACAGCAAGGGCAAACCCTCCATAAAAGAAAGTGGCTTCAAATCTCGCCATACTGATATCTAAATTTCCTTGTCTCAACATCTTGCTGGTTTTGATTATTACTTGTCTTTACTGCTTATTTTGTAAATTATAAGAGGAAATAGTACCATTGTTTGTTTGAAATCCTCCATCGCTGGTGATCTTGCAGAAAGAATATGAATTATACTTTGGAGGCCTCAAATATTGACAACTATTTGTAAAACCAACAGTCCAACACTGTTGGTGGCTTGGTGCAATGTCTCAAATGTCATTTGTCTTCTTGGCATTGGATTCTGAACTGCATACTATGCAGTGCCATGGAGATGTTTGGGGTCGAATAGCATTTGACGAATCAGACTTCTTTTAGTCCCTACAAAGTGATTTGGACTAACTTCTAAACCTAATGAACCATAATTTATCAAGGACAAGGAATGAAATCTAGCCCCTTTCATATGTGGGTATCCTACCATAAATGGGAATGAAATCTAGCCCATTATGTAAATGATGATGAAAGATGAGAATGGGGTATCTTACCATTAGATGTCATATGTGGGTATGCTAGCTCCTTTAGAAGTGGCTCTCAACATCTTGTCCAAATTTATCCAAACAGTAAAAAATATACTTCGAATTTTCGCTTTGTCATTAATAAATATGATACAAGATGTCAAGAGTCACTTGGTTCCAACTTCTTGTTACCTTTAGGGTCCGTTCTTTTGTAGGTAAAAAAAATAATTACCTAGGAATCTATATTTTTCTAGATAAATATTTTCTAGACAACATTTAGACAGGAAAATAATTTATCCATGTTCTTTTACTCATTGAAAAGTGCTTCAAAATCCGTTACCCATGTTTTTTTGCATTACTACTTTTCTGGGTAAGTTGCTAAAATTTATCCATATTTTTCATAATATCCTTTATACTTTTTAGGTCTAGAGAAAGTGGACGATTGATTTATTAGGTATTGAATGATGGAGGCATTGAAAATGAGGATGGAGCATTTTAGGAATAAAATCAAATGACTACTTTACTGGCTGATGAAGAAATGATTTAACCACCCCCTAGATGGATAAGATTTTCTTCCATTTCATAGATAAATGCTACACATGGGAAAGTAACTTATCCATCTTGAAAAGCATGAGAACATGGGTAAGTTGGTCAAGGAGAAAGTTGACCAATTTTCTCACAATATTTCTTAGGTTTATAATTTAGAATGCAGGATAATAGATGTTATGCAGCACCAATAACCAAACATCCTTCAAAGGAAAAAAAATAATTAAATTGATTGTTAGTGGTTTTCAGAATCGTTCCGAATCGAGCGGTTCATGGCTTGCCGAACAAGACCGGGGGAGGATCGGAATGGTTCCGGCTTGGAAAGTAGCACACGTTGATGCTGAGGGAGAAAGAGAGAGAGAGAGAAAGAGAGGAGGGGAGGAAAATGCTGGACGATGCCATCGGAGGCCGGTGTTGGCCCATCGAGGCTATCAGTGGGCTGCGGAGGCGTCCGCACTTGGTGTCGCCCTATAGGGGCTTTAACCCCGAGAGAGAGAGAGAGAGAGAGAGGGGAGGGATGCTACCGGACAGCGCGGATGGCGACAGATACGGTGTCACCTGTGCAGCCCTCCGGTGGCCACCGGCAGTGTCTCTGTTGCCTCAACCTGCTTCCCTCCCCTCCTCTCTCTTTCTCTTCCTCTCTTTTTCTCTCTCTCTCTTTTTCTCCTCCCTGGTTCGTCCCTTCCTCCCTTTGTCGGTTCGCTTCGGTTCGGTCTGATATGGGACCATACCAATTCGTGCCGTTGGCCGATCAAAACAGTGTTCAGTACCGATTTTGAAATCTTGGTTGTTATAATTGAAGTGTACCTTTCATAATTGTATTTTACCAGGAATTCTATTAAGAAGAAACAAGAAAGGAGCGTCCAAAGACTTTAGAAGGTGAATGTGTTGGATGATTAGCTGTTGTAATGCATAATCCACATTAATAAACACCATAGTCAAACTTTTCTGAAAAATGTTTTTTTTATATCTAGTTTATCAAGGCTATTAAGAAAATGCTATCTCGATCATCCTTAAACATCTCCGTGATTGGTTCTGCCTACACCAATTCCGGTCTATTCCTTTGTCTTTCTGTAATGTTGTTATTTGTTGCTTGAGACCACCTCCTTCCACTTAGACAACAAGCAAAATTTATGTTTGAACTTTTAAGATCTTATGTTCATTTAATAAGGACTCGTTGTTGTACTGTCAAGAAAACAAACTGCAGCTCAAGAAAGTTGAGATATTTATTATAAAATTCAACACATGATGTAAGAAAGTGTGCAAGTTACATGCAACTGAGCAGCAGTAGCACGTTGCACAAATCAAGGACAAATTGATGGAGAGTTGATTGAGATGGTATGAGGCATGTATGATAAAGATATAAAAAGGGACTTCAATAAGGAGGGTTACTCTAAAAGATGCAGTAAAAGGTAGTGAAGACCTAAGGTGACATGAATGTAAATAGTGAGAAAAGATATCAAAAAGCTCGAATGAGACAAAAGATGACACTGAATAGGAATTTGGTGAATGAGGATCCTGTAACCAGCCTTAAATAGTTGGGAAAAGGTTGGATGGTTATGGTTTCGAATGCCTCCTCCACTTTCTTGTAGATTCTCTCTCTTCTCTCCCCTTCTTCCTATTATACGAGCATTGGAGACCCAATGACATTTTGCTTGATTGACTAATCAGCAAACCATATCTAGCTATGTGCACATTTTCCCAGTGACAATGGTGGTGACATGATCTGTCGGTTATCTCCCTTCTTCCTCTCCTCTTCTCCAGCTCCATGTTCCCTCATTTTCTGCTAACTTTCCTCGCCAGATTCTGGCCAGTGGCCTTGGCCAATGGGCTGCAGTTCGCTGTGGCCCTTAATTTCCTGCGTTTTGATGGGTATATGGAGGAAAAGAAAGGGTATTGGGTCCATCTGATTTGTCTTAGAGGATAACAAATTTTCTGGCAGGTTGAAGATTTACCTTATTGGATCCTAAGGTTTGTGATGGTGTTGTCCTCTGAAGATCAAATCAGGTTTGTGGTTAATGACAATGAGCGTGAACAAGATGACACTATAAGGATCATCTACCAACATATTTATATTTTTAAGAAATTAAGAAAAAAGATTTTTGTTTCCTACTAACTATAGTTGGAATTTGTTAGTTATGTTAAATTTAATTTTATTAAGTGTAGGTTCTAGATGTGATAAAAGCAGTAGAAGGTTAATTGATGTGTAAGTTGAATTTTAAGACTTCAATGTCAATAGATGACTGACAGAGTAGATGAACAGAAGCTATAGAAGCAAGTGCAAGAGCAGAAGTAGAAGTGCAATACTTGGAATGGATAGAAGCATCTGAAAACCTTTTTCATTATATGGACCAAGGATTCAGGTCCCAATGGGACATCCCGTGGGACACCGAGATGAGATAGCTATGTGTCGGGATAGAGCCGTCCCACTTGCGTCCTAGCTTATCGATTGGGATGCCTTAGGATATCCTCTGTCTTAAGGGTCGGCACGGGGTGGAACGGCGGCGCGTTCCGTACCAGGTACCATGGGGAAAATCAGGACAATCCCATTCCACGGGATTTAAAACCTTGATATGGACGGATATAAGTTATGTTACTTATCTTGATGGTTCCCAGATTTTCATTTGAAGGTCATAGTTGTCAGTATAGTCAAGGCATCATGTTAATCTGAGAAAGTTTTTGGAATAGATGAGCAGAAGCTAAAAAAGCAAGTGCAATAGCAGAAGTGGAAGTGCAATACTTGGTATGATTTTGGAATGGATAGAAGCATCTGAAAACCCTTTTCATTGTATGGACAGATATAAATTATGTTACTTATATTGATGGTTTTTCAGATTTTCATTTGAGGCTTATGGTTGTCAGTATAGTCAAGGCATCATGTTAATCTTGGAAAGATTTGGAATAGATGAGCTGCTGCATGAGCAGAAGCTACAGAAGCAAGTGCAAGAGCAGAAGTGGAAGTCCAATGCTTGGAATGATTTTGGAATGGATAGAAGCATCTGAAAACCTTTTTCAGCATATGGATATATATAAGTTATCTTACTTATCTTGATGTTTCCCATATTTTCATTTGAAGCTCATGGTTGTCAGTATAGTCAAGGCATCATGTTGATTTTTAGAATTCTTGGGCATTTGTATTCAAATATGATGTTTCATTACTGTGATCTTGTATGGTTAAATATAAAATGAGCTCTTCAAGCTTTGGTGAAATTTCTTGTCATCATTTAAGTTTCAATAAACATGTGAGATTAATTTATAAGGCTTATCTGTCCAGTTAAATCCTTGTATTAAATTGCATTTAAAGCTGGCATAAGTCATCTATGTTTATTTCTACTCCCTGCTCTCTAAACCAATTATATTTTTGGATACTTTGACATGTTTTCTGTTGTGTCCACAAAAAATATGGGGATCTCATTTTCATTAACCTAACTTCAGAAAGTTTTCTGCTGTACTATAAACTGCTGTTTAAAACCTTTGATCCTGTTTCTTAACTGTGGAAGTTCCTGTTGCAGAGTCTAAGCCCTAAAGAGATCACTCTCGAAGCTGGATTGAAGCTTTTATCAAGTAAGAAAGCCAAAAAATTTGGTCGTCCTAAAGGCAAACCCAAGCCTGAAGAAGCCTTGTGGGAGTGAAGTAGAAATGCTAATAAAATGCAGAGGCCCCAAGCTGTTTGGAAACTGATCTTATACAAAACATGCAGAACCCTTGGATAAAGTGGAGAGCTCGCAGGAGAGTCCCCACTGGCTGAGTTGGTAAAGTCTCTTGTATTGATTCAAGAGACTTCGATTTGATCTTTGCCACCACACCTATTTTTGGCAAGGTTTTCTCCTATTGTAGTTCTCCCTGAAAAAAGGGGAAAGGCAGAGAGCTCGCTGAATATTCTTCTCGGTGAACACTAAATTTATTCATGGACTTGTGCCAACATATAACCTTGGCCGTCTCTTTTAGAGTTCAGAGGACTTTCGAGCATTCATGCATTTTCTAGTTGTTGCTCATATAATGTAAAAGAAAAGAAAAGCAAAAAAAAAAAGAAAATCATGTATATGACATCAAGTTTTGTTGTAATTCTAGCACTTTCTTGAGGTCTTTCTCTTGGTCATGAGTTTAGGTCTTTGTTTTGATATGGAATCATTTTCCTGTGTCCACCACAACATATCTTGGGTCCATTCTTTGTGTACTTTGTTTTAAAAGTTATATAAGCTGTTTCATTACATTTATGCTGGAAGTTAATATATTTTTGCTCTTAAGATTCTTAGTCTTCTTTCCTTTTTATATTTTCTCTGGGTGAAAGTTGTTAGTTCAATTATATATCTTTATTTCCATGCATCCGCTAATTTGTTTGTTATTGGCGGTGCTTTGTCTGCTTATGACTCATCCAGCTGCTCGTTTTATATTATTGAACTGCAACATTTGGCTGCATGGTTAGCCAGGGAGTAGAGGAGTTTTATCTCAACGGCTACTCATGTCTTTTTAGATCCATGCAGGTGTAATGATGACTGGTGGATGAACCCGGTGGGTTTTTAGTCGTAGAAAGATCACAGCCGTTACTAATATTCCGTGCATGGCAAGGTGGAGGGTTATTGGCAGTGGTTCTCCAATCAGATGGGATTGATGCCCTCCGTGCTCCCATCACGTGTATCTCCAATGCTGGATTGGTATGTTGGTAACTAAAGCCGGGGTTGCCAGTTGCATGGCCATATCCATTTTTTAAAGGTGCAATCAAATCGAGTTCAATAATTAAAAGTTTGAGTTTAATTTGATTCAAAATATTTAGATTTAAAATTTAATTTTAAATCGGTTGAGTTTTAATATTTTAAATTTGAGTTTAGTTTGATAAAAAAATGAGTAAATTTGAAATTAATTTGATTTGATTCGAATATCAATCGAACTGTGTTCAAATTTGAAATTAAATTTTAATATATATATATATATTTGAGTAGGATCATGAGTTTTTGAAATCGAGTATTTTGCTATTCTGATTCTATTCAAAAAATTATTTAAATTATTAGAGTTTAATAATAATTATATTAAGTTGAATTTGGATTCAAGTTGAATTCGGGCAGTCAGACACATTTGCATCCCTAAATTGCATACTTAATTAATTTCTGCCTAAACTGCTAAATGAACCCTCGTGGTGTTCGCTGGTCACCACCCATCGATAAGTACGCGCCGGTCGCTGGCCATCGATGAATACCTGTTGAGAGGAGGAACAAATGGAACTAGAAAACATCAGGAATGCGATTATCATGTTACGGTCACAGCCTTCGCCGCCACCTATCGCGTGATTAAACATTCGTCATTGTTTCAGCCTAAAGTCGGCATCCTGTTGCCAATCGTCATGTAGATACCCTGATCTTTAATAATAATACATCCATCTCCTTCATGTTCTTGCCATCGGAAAGAGAAACAAAAGGTGTTGAGAACAAAAAATCGGGAGCGTGGTTAACAAGTCAGTCAGTAGTACAAAATATCTCCGACCTGATAACGAATCACGGACGTCCACTTCTCCTCCTATCACATGCTCTCGTGCTCAAGTTCGTGTGAAATAAACGATGCGGGGTTTAGAAGGGGTTTAGAAGGGCGAGTACCAATCCATTCCCCTCTTTTGTATATTTCTATTTTTTTCAATTTTTTTCTCCCAAACTTCTTCTTTCTTCTCTGATCACATGAGCTCGACTCTCCCAATGCCTCTCCTCATTAGCCTTCAAGATTCGAATTTTAATGAACTGTAACCTGACCCTCATCTTTCCACCAGTCGATTCCCCCAAACCCCGCCCCTCTTATCAAATTCCCAAAGAAACCGACCATTTCCCACTCAAATCCAGCGATATGTGGAGAATTTTCGCGCAAACAGCGTCAAATTCCTCGAAAAATCTACGCTTTTCTGCAGGTCGTTCGCTCTCTGCTCTCCGGCCCATCTCCAGTTTCCTGGGTTTCACCCAAGATTCCTTCTTGTGGGAGAAAAATCGGATCTTGGACCTCAGACCGCCTTTCAATTCTCGGTTTTGTGATATTGGTCCTCACCACAATGGAGAACTCTGGCCGTCGGTTGGGTACTCGAACTGCCCAATCGGGAAGCTTTCTGGTTTCTTGGCAAATTCCAGGGGGTTTGCTGATGTTGCCGAAGCTGTTGCTTCTACCGACTTGGATGAAGAAGCCTCCTCGATCGAAGAGATCCAAAGCCTCCTGGAAGAGACGAGCACAGTTGAGGTGGCTGAAGATTGGAAACTAAGTGATCGTTCGGAAAAGCTTCCTCAGAAGGCGCAGCGAGAGGAGCCGAAGAAAGTGAGTGGAATGGGGGCCAAAAAGTATGCAAAGCTCCGGCAGAGGCAAATAAAGATAGAGACTGAAGCTTGGGAGCAAGCAGCTAAGGAGTACAAAGAGCTTTTGCAGGACATGTGTGAGCAAAAGCTCGCACCGAACTTGCCATATGTGAAATCTTTGCTTTTGGGTTGGTTCGAGCCATTTAGGGACAAAATTGCTGCGGAGCAGGAAAAATGCAGGGAGGTGAGGAATCGAGCGGCATATGGGCCGTACATTGGTCAGCTTCCAGCAGACATGATGGCAGTGATTACTATGCACAAGCTGATGAGCCTACTGATGACTAGCGGCAGTAATGGGAGTGTTCTCGTGGTGCAGGCTGCATGCCAGGTTGGTTCAGCCATTGAGCAGGAGGTAAGTAAGATTTACTTGATGTAATTTTCTTTGAATAATCATGTCTTGTGTTGTTTTTAGTTATACTGTTTATTTTCTTAATATTGGACCTTTCAAATTTCTGGAATTGCGAAGATTGAGATGCAGGACTCGTTCTTGAGGCAAGGGAAACAACTTAGTCTTTTTTTTATTTTTTATTTTTGCATGTTTAACATTTTAAGAATAACGAGCCAAAAAAATTGTGTTACCTACTTCCCCCACTTGGAAAATTTGAATAGATGGTTCACTCTTCTTCTTTTTAGTTGCAGGAATTTGTGTCTTCATTTTACTAAATCTACAATTATGTATGCATGATAAGTGATGACTACTTGAATATCTTCTCCATATTGAATATATCAATGACCACTGGCAAAACATGTATCATTAATTTCTTGAGGTTGGTAAAAAAAAAAAATACAAGACTTTGAACATGAACAAGTGTTCAATTTTCTTGTTGTGGATTGTGCTTTGTCTTAGTCCTGGAGGTAGGATTTTTTATTTATGTTTATTTAATAGTTCATAGACTAGTCAACTTATGCTAGGAACCTTCAGAAAGTTATTGATTAAAAGAAGCTTGCAAGATCACAGAGTATGTGAGCCTTTGTGTAGTTGGATCTAATCTCTGAAGTTTATATAGCTTTTGAATATTTTGAGCATAGATATCTATTTATTGCTTGGCTGAACTTTTCTTGGTTATATTTCTTGGTTTGTTCTTGTTCTAGGTATGACTCTACTTTCACCTTATGTCACATTTATTGTCTCTTTTGGAATATTGCGATGCTTTGTTATTGATTGTTCTAGTGTAAGGCATATATACATTTTATAGCTGTGCTGTTGGTGTGAATCAGGTTAAGATCCACAGGTTTTTGGAAAAATCAAAGAAAAAGACCAACATCGATAAGAAGAGTGGAAGTGCAGAAGTTGATAATATAACTAAAGAGCAAGAGCTTCTAAGGAAAAGGGTTACAAATTTGATGAAAAAGCAAAAGCTGCAACAAGTAAGAAAAATAGTAAAAGGACAAGATGATTCCAAGCCATGGGGTCAGGATACTCAGGCTAAGGTTGTGTAATCTTTTGCAGCTACTTATCAATTTTTTCTTTTGCTTTTTCTTCCGTTCTTGCACATTAAATATGCCCACTATTTTTTATCATTGTTATTATTAATTAGGTTGGGAGCCGATTGATAGAATTATTGGTGGAAACAGCTTATATACAGCCTCCTATTAATCAGCTAGCTGATAGTCCACCTGACATTCGCCCTGCATTTAGGCACTACCTCAGAAATGTCCAAAAGGAACAAAAGTATGCAATTGGCATAATTGGAATTCGTAGTTCTAAGTAGTTGGCTGTTTTTTGTATAACATGCTGATGTTTCATCGTTAACAGGAAGATCAGCAGAAGATATGGGTTTATCGAGTGCGATCCATTAGTCCGACAAGGGCTAGATAGAACTGTAAGGACATACTCTTTCCAACCTAGTTGTATATTATTTTATACATCGTTTACTCTTTGACAATGCTTGCTTGGGAGTGAGTCTTAGAAATTGCTGGTTATTTGGCAGGCAAGACATATGGTGATCCCTTATATGCCAATGTTAGTTCCCCCTATAAGTTGGCAAAGGTATGACATCCCAAGGAATTTGTCCTTACCTTTTTATCAACTCCAAGTACAACTTAGTTGCTTGTAAGCTTTTTAACAGATGTTATTCTAGATTGTTGTAGTAATTACTAAAGTTCTAGTAAGTCATTGCATCCCTCTTCCCCAAATTAATGTTGATTTTGAGTTAATAATTATCATGTGTAAAAATAATCATTCTAATTTATCATTTAGTGCTTTAATAAAATGATATGCAAGATTTTTTTTAGAGAATCACCCAGGATTTGAACCCTGGACCCGCTGAAGGTCAAGCCCTTGGGAGTAAGATGCCAACCAACTATGCTACAGTTGTTGGCAAAATGATAAGTAAGATATCTCACTAGTATTCACAAGAAATTAGCAATAGCAGTTTGATACTATCCCATGCCATCGACTTCTAGTGGATTTGGTCTAGGGGCATGATTGTCATACATGTATATATAATGTATATACGATATGTTTATATATTTTTCTACAGTATTACTGTTAAATCATTGACAGATATGACAAAGGAGCACATTTGTTTTTACCATCATATGTCATGCGTACCCATGGATCAAGACAGCAACGTGCAGCAGTTAAAAGGGCTCCAAGGGAACAAATGCAGTTGGTTTTTGAGGTTTGCCATTTTACATTGATTGCATCATCTTTCATTACTAAGCAAAATTTAGAGTGGTACTTTGTATTCACAATTTCCTGATAGTGTTTCTTGATTTTTTTCCCCCTCCTGATTCTTTGGAGGAGATCTTGCATTTTCATTCTTCTGTTGAATGGTATGTAAGTGAAATTTATGTCTATACCGCAGCTGTTTTTCTGCATCTGTGTAATCTTTTTCAAGCCTGTAGATCATCTCTGTATATTTTTTCTGCTTTGGGTGCATAACTTATGCCTACTGATATGAATTCATATTTAGTGTATTTGATTATGCAGTCATAAAGGTATTGCATTTTCACATTTCTATTGTTTTTCCTCCATCTGCATCAGCATATGCATAATGCGATCCATGCGTTCTAAAAACTTTGGAATTTTGGCACTTTCTTATAGTTACATGTTGCCTGCAATTCAAGTCAGTAACCTAATTTAGCACCATTCAGGCTTTGCTCATGTTTCTAATTGAAAGTTAATTATGTTGTGGCTGTTAATTGGGATCGTTCTAAAAACTTCGGAATTTTGGCACTTTCTTATAGTTACATGGTGCCTGCAATTCAAGTCAGTAACCTAATTTAGCACCATTCAGGCTTTGCTCATGTTTCTAATTGAAAGTTAATTATGTTGTGGCTGTTAATTCATTTTTTGAATTAATATTTAATATTCTCTAGGCCCTGGATACACTTGGCAATACCAAATGGAGGGTCAACAAAAGAGTACTTAATATTGTAGACAGAATATGGTCTAGCGGCGGTCGTCTTGCCAACTTGGTTGATCGTGATGATGTGAGTTGAATCTATTTTTTGTTTAATGTAATGTTCCATAGTTAATCTAAATCTTTGCTACTCTAATATACTTTTGATTTGACTTAAGGCCATTTTGGTAGCTTGGTACTTATTTTCTTGATATCCAATCATTTTTCTCTGATCTTTCTGCATTGTAGAATCCACTCCCAGAGAAACCAGAAACTGAAGATGGTGCTGAAATAAGAAAGTGGAAGTGGAAACTAAAAGCAGTGAAGAAGGAAAATAGTGAAAGGCATTCTCAGCGATGTGATGTGGAAATCAAACTTGCTGTAAGGAGTTTCATCTTGATGCCATTGCAATATCATAGTTCTTTATGTTAGAGGCCTGAAGTTATATACTACACCAACTGTTTTTATTTGAGAGCAGGTAGCCAGGAAAATGAAAGATGAGGAGGGCTTCTACTATCCACACAACCTAGACTTTAGAGGCCGTGCATATCCTATGCACCCATATCTAAATCATCTTGGTTCGGATTTATGCCGAGGAATCTTAGAGTTTGCGGAGGGGCGTCCATTGGGAAAATCAGGCTTGCACTGGCTGAAGATACATTTGGCAAATTTGTATGCTGGTGGTGTGGATAAGCTATCATATGATGGCCGGATAGCATTTACTGAGAACCACTTGGATGACATATTTGACTCGGCAGATAGACCGTTGGAAGGAAGAAGATGGTGGTTAGGTGCAGAAGATCCATTTCAGTGCTTGGCTGTTTGCATCAATCTTGCAGAAGCATTAAGGAGTTCATCACCAGAGTCTACAATTTCACACATCCCTGTGCATCAGGTGCTTTGAAAGTTTTAAAAATAGCTTTCAATGGTGCTTGATATCAATGCGAGTATTTTTAAAAGAAACAAAATTGGTCATATTTTGTGAAAAGCTTAGGATTTTTGGCTGGCTCCCTTTAGGAAGCAGAGAAAGTCATGTCTTCAAAACCCAATCCCTAGGTCTAAGTCAGTTGCGAGCATGTGGGCTGTGACATTGTAATTGACTGTTTAAGTGATTTTAAAAGAAAAAAATGGTCATATTTGATCAAATAGAAAAGATTAGGATTTCTTTAGGCCTTTATGAAGCAGGGGAAGTCATGTTTTCAAAACCCACTTCCTAGGTCTATGTCAGTTGCCAGCATGTGAGCTGCCGAATTGCAATTGATATCCCTCTTGATAATTGTATCCGTGAATGGGGCTATCCATGTATCATTCATAAACAAACAGTGGGAGAGAGTGGTTTCAACAAAACGGAATTTTAGGGAACTGTTCTTTGCACTTCCAGATAGACCTGAGTGCTTCTCTCTTCTCAGATCTGCTTTTCAGATTAGTAAATCATGTAGAGCTTGTTAATGAATATGGCCTTTTTTAATGGGCTTTTGGGTTGTCTTAATGGTCTTGTTAGCTTGCAAGTTTTGGGTATAGCCAGTTATTATGAGCATCTGGACTTTCTGAACTCGGCCATTTTTATGGGAATCTCAGTGGAGAGACATTTGCTTGCATGTGCGTCTGTGTGCATGCTAAAATGCATGAATATTGTTGAGGATAATTAGAACATATGAGGTGGATTAGTTTCTGAAATGTCATTTATGATGCACCAAAAGCTGACCATTTTACCCTAGTAATGTTACACTATCAAACAATGTTTGTGCATCAGAAGGGTTCTTGGTCCACTCATCATTTTGTTAGAATTTAGGCTCTTTGGCACAGTTCTTTCCAGCTGTCTACTCAACCAATGGTAATGAGGATAATGCACAAATCCAAATTGGTTACTTTTCGGCCTTCGCTTGAGGATGTCCTTTTTCCTTTTCTTGTTTATTTTGCTTTTGCTGCCCTTGTCCTGTTGATCCTTAACTCAAAATTATTGCTTCCAGCTGAATGTTTTGGGACAGATATTGCACCAAAAAAATGAAACATGTGTATGAAGTGGAAATTTTGCAGAAAATTAGTTTGAAAATCATCTTTATTAAGTTTTTTCTAGTAAATAGTTTGAAAGTCATTATTGTTAAACATGTTAATCATTAAGTTCTTAAAATCATAAAATATTGAGTAAAAATGTTATGAATAATTAGGACACTTTGACTGACAAGTTCCCTCTTTATAATGTACTGAAAGAATTACATGTCAGCACCCTCACAGTGCAATCCCCCACCCCCCACCCCCCCCCCAAAAAAAAAGGAAAGAAGAAAAAAAGAAAAATTCAATTATCCCCAACAAGGCAGAGCAAAGTTCCTTTTACCTGGAAATATTATATTCCATTTTTGGAGATAGAGAGAAGTAGAGAATTAAAAAATCCATGAGAAATCTGAAAAATGTGACAGCCTTGGATTTGGAACACTTTGTTGGTTTCTCACTTATCCAGCCAGTCTTCCTTAAATTAGAGCTATGCTGGTTTCTCACTTATCCTAGCCAGTCTTATTTACAAATTAGGCCAACATTCTTGTTGCATATCAGGCCATGTGGAAGCTTTTATTGCCATCTTGAAGTTATTGAATGGAGGTATATTTAACTGTTAAGATTTCATTTTATTCAGGATGGTTCGTGTAATGGTCTTCAGCACTATGCAGCTCTTGGAAGAGACAAGGTGACAATCTTTCTTAGTTACAGTCTTGCTAATTTATCAGCAATTCTTTCTGATATTGATTATTAATCTGTTGAAGTTTGACTTATGTTAGAGGATTTTTTTTTAAAAAAGTTCTTGACTAATGATATTGAATTTTTCTTAATTTATAAAATTGTTATTGGTAATATGACCTATGGTTCCAAAACTCGGAATTCATTATGGGATCAGGAATATCAATAAAAATGACCTAGGTGAGTCAGCTCAGAAACCTGGACAAGTTATTGTTAGTAAATAAACTTAATTGTACTATTATTAGTGTTGGAAGTCTAAGAGTTTTGGAAGTCCAAGAGTCATATAGAAACTTCTATTATCTAGAATATGCATGAGTAATTATGAGTTAATCTCGGAATATGGATGTGACCTTTGGGAAGAAGTATTATAAATGCATATTTAGTGATGTATTGTGTCTAGTAAGTTCCCCTAGTGGCTATAAATACCCATGGGGCCATTTTGTAATGCAACAATGAGCATTTTGAGCCTTTGAGTATCTTCAAAATATATAATATTATTTTATTCCAAGCCCATCATTCTTCCTTTGATAACTTCAAAGTGGTATCAGAGCCATAATGTTCACCAATAGTCTCCTCCAACCCTCCTTTCCTCGCCTCACCAAAACAAACTATGAAAATTGATGCTTGCAAATAAAGGCTCTACTTGGGTCTCAAGATCTTTGGGATCTAGTAGGAGAAGGCTATCAAGAGCCAAGAGAAGGGGAGGCTCTCACCAATCCACAAAGGAAGTCTCGAAAGAGGGATAAGAAAGCCTTATATTTCATCTATCAATCTATAGATGAATCAGCCTTTGAGAAGATCGCGGCGGCAACCACTTCAAAGCAAGCATGGGAGATTCTCCAAAATTCTTATAAAGGAGTAGAGAAGATGAAGAAAGTTCGCCTCCAAATTCTTCGAGACGCATTTGAAGCCCTACAAATGAAGGAATCCGAATATGTTTCGGATTATTTCACAAGAGTCTTAGTCGTTGTCAATCAATTGAGGAGAAACGGCGAAACTATGGATGACACCAGAGTAATAGAGAAAATTCTGCGCTTATTGGATGTCAAATTCGACTATATTGTGGTTTCCATCGAGGAGTCAAAGGATTTGGAAGAGATGACTATAGACGAGCTTATGGGTTCCCTACAAGCTCATGAAGAAAGATTCAATAAGAGGAGGCAAGAGCCCTTGGAGCAAGTTCTTCAATTCAAGGTTTCTTTAAAGGTGACAAAGAAGACTCCAAGAATGAAAGGAGTCAAAGAGGTCGAGGACGAGGTCGTGGCCAATGGAGAGGCCGTGGATGCGATCGAGGACGTGGAGGCTACAATAGCAAAGAGGAGTTAAGCCAAATTTCAAAAGGAGGACGTGGACAAGGAGGCTCATCTAGAGGTAGAAGGTATGATATTTTCAAAGTTCGTTGTTTTAATTGCAACAAACTTGGTCATTATGCTTCAGATTGTTGGTATAATGATGCTAACCAAGTTGAAGAGAAGGCTCATTATGCAAAAAAGAAAGAAGAAGATGGTGATGAAGTCTTATTGCTTGCTTGCAAAGAAGATGACACCGGTGAGCAAAATATGTGGTTCTTAGACACCGGTGCAAATAATACATGTGTGGCTATAAGAACATGTTCACGAAGTTGGATGAATCGGTAAATGGACATGTGTCTTTTGGTGACTCTTCCAAAGTAGACGTGAAGGGCAAAGGTAAAATTCTTATTCAATTAAAAGATGGAAGTCATAAATTTATCTCTAATGTTTATTACATATCAGAGATGAAGAACAATATTTTGAGTTTGGGGCAACTTTTGGAGAAAGGATATGATGTGCATATGAAAAATAGAAGTCTATTTTTGAGAGATCAAAAGAATAATTTGATAGCCCATATTCAAATGACAAAAAATAGAATGTTCATGCTTAACATCAAATATGTTGATACTAAATGTTTGAATGCAAGTGTGAAGGATTGCCATGGCTTTGGCACTTAAGGTTTGGTCATCTTCATTTTGGTGGCCTTAAGCAACCATCAAGCAAGAAGATGGTGAAGGGCTTACCACATATTGACCCTCCAGAACAATTTTGTGAAGGGTGTGTTCTTAGTAAGCAATCAAGAAAGAGTTTTTCCAAAGAAGCTTCCTATCATGCAAAGAAGCCACTTGAACTCATCCACACCGATATATGTGGGCCAATTTCTCCAACATCTTTTGGAGAGCATCGTTATTTTCTAACCTTTATTGATGATTTTAGCTGAAAAACTTGGGTGTATTTCTTGAAGGAGAAGTCTGAAGCATTTTTCACATTCAAAAAGTTCAAAGCTTTGGTGGAAAAAGAATGTGACTACTACGTCAAGGCCTTGCGATCCGATTGTAGAGGCGAATTCACATCCAAAGAGTTCGAACATTTTTGTGAGGAGCATGGCATTCGACGGCTCTTGATGGCACCCTATTTCCCCCAACAAAATGGAGTGGCGGAGAGAAAGAATCGAACTATTCTTGATATGGTTCGAAGTATGCTAAAGACGAAGGTCATGTCCAAGAAATTTTGGACGGAGACTGTAAATTGTGTGGTCTACTTGCTCAATCGATGTCCTACCAAGAGCCTAGAGGACATAACTCTACAAGAGGCATGGAGTGGAAGACAACCTAGCATCTCACACTTGAAGATTTTCGAGAGTATCGCCTATGCTCATACCCCAGATCAAAGAAGAATGAAGCTTGAAGACAAGAGTAAAAAGTTTATCTTTATTGGGTATGATGCTCGATCTAAAGCTTATAAGCTTTTTGATCCAAAAACTAAAAAGATTCATGTTAGTAGAGATGTGGAGTTTCATGAAGATGGTATGTGGAGTTGGCTATCAAACAAAGAGCTATTTTATGAAGAGAAGGAAGAAGAAAAGAAAGAATCAAAGATGCATTTTGAAGTTTCTTCACCACCTTCATCTTCACATTCTAGAGTATCACCTCTTTTGGATGATAGTCCAATGCAAAGGAAGACAAGGAGTTTGCAAGAGCTATATGAGGTAACAAACGAATTTAATCTGGTTTGTCTTTTGGCTAACAATGAAAATATTTCTTTTGAAGATGCAATACAAGATAAGATTTGAAAAGTCACCATGGATGAGGAGATCAAAGCAATAGAGAAAAATGATACTTGGGAACTTACTACTCTCTCCGAAGGCCATAAATCTATAGATGTTAAATGGGTTTACAAGAAGAAGAAGAATGCTCAAGGATATATAGAGAAGTACAAAGCAAGATTGGTAGCTAAAGGCTACAAACAACAAGCTGGTATTGACTATGAAGAAGTGTTCGCTCCGATTACTCGCATGGAAACTATAAGATTGCTCATCTCTATTGCAGCACAGTTCAAATGGTCAATTCTTCAAATGGATGTCAAATCAGCTTTTTTGAATGAAATTTTAGAAGAAGTCTATGTGAATCAACCCGAAGGGTATGTGAAGAAGGGTCACGAAGAAAAGGTCTTAAAGTTGAAGAAGGCGCTCTATGGCTTCAAACAAGCATCTAGAGCATGGAATAGTAGAATTGATGCATACTTCAAAGCTAATGACTTCATGCAATGTCCATATGAGCATGCCTTATATATGAAGAAGAAGAATGAAGATATATTGTTTGTTTCTTTATATGTAGATGATCTTATTTTTACAGGAAGCAACCCTCAAATGTTTGGAGAATTCAAGCAAGCTATGACCCTAGAGTTTGAGATGACAGATTTGGTGTTTATGTCATATTTTCTCGACTTAGAGGTCAAGCAAAACAATAAAGGCATCTTCATTTCTCAAGAAGCATATGCAAAGGAGATTCTTAAGAGGTTTAAGATGGAAGATTGTAAGCCAACAAGCACCCCTATCGATTGTGGAGTCAAACTATCAAAATTTGAAGAAGATAAGGTGATGGATCCTACTCTTTATAAAAGCTTAGTTGGAAGCTTAAGATATCTCACATGCACAAGACCGGATATTCTATATGGAGTTGGCTTATTAAGTCGTTTCATGGAGGAACCAAAATCTAAACATTGGAAGGCCGCAAAAAGAATTCTTCGTTACATCCGAGGTACTATATCTCATGGATTAATGTATTCTCTTTCTTATGATTTTTGGCTTTTTGGTTATTCGGATAGTGATTGGGGAGGAGATTCGGATGATAGAAAGAGAGAGTACAACTGGATTTGTTTTCTATATGGATGATACGGCATTCACTTGGCTTTTTAAGAAGCAAGCTATTGTGATTCTTTCTACTTGTGAGGCGGAATATGTTGCGGTATCTTTATGTGTCTGCCATGGCATATGGCTTAGAAGATTGTTACAAGATATCTATTTCTCTCAAATTGATGCTACTAAGATTTAAGTGGATAGCAAGTCGGCAATGGCATTAGTAAAGAATCCAGTCTATCATGAAAGGAGTAAGCATATCGACATTCATTTTCATTTCATAAGGAGCATGTAAAAGAGAAGAATGTGGAGTTAACTTATGCGAAGACTTATGATCAAGTTGTTGATATCTTCACCAAGCCACTTGTAGCAAATCATTTTTACAAGCTTAAGAACTTGGCATGAAGGATGGAATACAATTAAGTTTAAGGGGGGGTGTTAGTAAATAAACTTAATTGTACTATTATTAGTGTTGGAAGTCTAAGAGTTTTGGAAGTCCAAGAGTCATATAGAAACTCCCACTATCTAGAATATGCATGAGTAATTATGAGTTAATCTCGGAATATGGATGTGACCCTTGGGAAGAAGTGTTATAAATGCATATTTAGTGATGTATTGTGTCTAGTAAGTTCCCCTAGTGGCTATAAATACTCATGGGGTCATTTTGTAATGCAACAATGAGCATTTTGAGCCTTTGAGTATCTTCAAAATATATAATATTATTTTATTCCGAGCCCATCATTCTTCCTTTGATAACTTCAGTTATGATCTGTTTTGACTCATAAAGCAAGAGTACTCTAGAATCATCATATGACCACATGAGAAGTATCTCACTACTATTATTAATCATGAAAACACTTAAATATTGTTGAAGCTCATATTATCCTTAAAAAAAGTTTATGAAGATAAATCCGAAATTTGGTCATCAATCATCTTATAAATCTGGAACATCACAAACATCTGGCATTGTAAATACAAGATAAAACTTTAACTTAATGTTTCGGCAAACTTGAATGGTTGTTGGTGCTGGAGCAATTGCAAAGGTTGAAATGTAAAATGATAACCAGGTAATGACTACATAGCAAGAAATGGTCCAGCTCCCCACTTGACATTTTGCTTCAAATTGTCAGGAGTAACTCTAGACTTTTTTTAAGCTCTTTCAATTCTGAACTTAAATTTTTTTTCATATGGTCTTCCTAGTTCATCATGTGAAGGAAAGATTCGAAAACAAGAAGAATTCAATAGGATCTATTCCATAAAATAATCATTTTCTTTGAGGAAGTATAATTATGCGTGATTGTAGTGCAATCATTGCTCCTAAATTTTTTCTGCTTCTTCTTCAATAACAAAAGCAGGCAGGTTTTTGCTCATACTTTAAAGAATAAAAACAATCAATTTTTTTCTTCATAAAAATTTAAATCAAGTGAATATATTATCATTATATGTAACCTAAAAACTGCAAATTTATTGAAAATTACTAAGAAAATAATGCTACAGTAGTGTATTATTCTAATAGGATAACCAATGATGCACAAGATAAAATACTTAATAATATATTAAAAACTCATAATCCAACAATTGTTTATACTTTAAATGGTAATATGCTGGAGGGTATTTATACTTTAAATGTAATATGCTAGAGGGTATTTTCCATTACTAAGCATTCGCATTATCCTCATAGGCTATCGAATATTGTCACCCTTGCACTTCATGAATTTATCCTTCCATCTTAGTAGTATCTTTTTGTAGTTGTCCTAAAGCGAAATCTATCCAATAATGATTAACACATTGTTAGTTTCTGCATACATAGACATTTGTTTAGATGCCTAAACATTAGTATTTAAATTTTTAAATAGTGCTTCATCATTCTTGTTGCCCTTTTCTTCTACATCAAATGTCCAGTCATCACTTGGATGCTCTAATAATGTATTATTGGGGGATGTAGATTGTCAGGTTTCTCTGTCTATTTCTTCTTCATAACATACTTCATATTGAAAAATCAATAAATTTTTCATTTTTTGTGCATTAAGTGGTTCATTTTCCTGTATTCAACTTTATTCAAGAAAACAAAAAGAAAAGTTAGTGCATTAAAATATAACTTAAATATTAAATAAATAAATATTCGAACATGTCAGTTGATGAAATGGAGATTTAAAAAACTAACTATACTGTTGCTTCACATCTGTTAGAAGGATTAGGTTCCATGGGTCAATAGACTCAATACTTCAACTAAGCAAATTGTAATTTGAGGATCCTATGAATAAGTGCTATTAGAAGAAAAATGAGAATGGCATTGAGATTTTGGACGAGGTCTAATCATAAACGGAAGAGAGATAACATATTAATTTTTCCCGAAGAAAAGTTGGAACACTTCTAATATTCTGGATTACAGAAGTATGTGACTATAAAAGCTGCTGCTGCTGGTGATGATGATGAAGTTGTGAATCCCAAAAGTCATCTGTAATACTTAAAGAATAGAAGCATGTTGCATAATCAGGAACATTTTTAACTACTTTCTTTGCTTCAGTCAGTTCATCAAAATGCCGGAATGGACTTGTCTCGACTGACTTTTAAGTTGTCTATTTAACTTTATAAGTTATACCTTCTGTCAAATTTTGTTATCTCCAACAACATCTTCCACTAGTAATACCCTTTGTCAGCTTTGAGTATTGAGATTTTACATAGTCATCAGACATCAACATTTGTCCAAGTGTTTCTTTCTGTTCAAGCATTAGAAAGCAATAAAATTAGTCACAAATCTACCAGCAACTGGCCTTGATATTTCCTTTCCATTCGTGGGCCTTCTTAGGATGCTTAATACTCATGGATGATTGTATATCAACTTTCTGAATTTTTTTCTCCTTTGCTCTACCTAATCTGCCATTAGCTTATTATAATTGTCACGACCAAAGTTTGCCGTCTCGGTATCGGATTCCATACCGTTACCATCTTATTAAAGTGTTAGTATGCTTGATATGGGAGCTGGTTCGGCATATCGAGTGTTGGTACACCCCTCATACTGTTTATTGGTTTAGTACTGATATGGTACAGTATGGTTGGTATGCATCAGTACCAAACATTGATTATGACATTGTCCTAAGCAGCGTTCGTCGAACTGTCCCGAACCGGATGGTTTTGGGCATTCCAAGCCATATCATTAGCAAATTGGGACGGTTCGGCTAGGCAAATCGAAACACTAGACGAGAGAGAGAAAAAGAAAGGAAGAGAGAGAGGAGGGGAGGGAAAGAGGGGATAATGCTATCGAAGACTGGCAGGTGGCCCGTCGAGGCCATCAGAGGGCCGCAGAGACCTCCGTGGCTTGGTGTCACCTAATAGGACGTTTAATCAAGGGAGAGGGGGAGTGATAGTATCGGAGGGAGGTGCAGCTGGTGAAGAGGCCATCGGATGGCCATCGTGGCTACCGAATGGCGAAAAATGCGTGGGTGGAGCCACGATTGTAGAACAGGAATGACTGTCTCTATTCGATTCATTGCACTGCTTTTAAAAATGGCGATGAATAGTAAAGCTGGCAAACCTATTGCCAGCTTCACTGTAGTTGGGATTTTAAAAAAAAATCTTATGAAATAGGGATGATCGTCCTGTTTCATGCTCGCAGTGCCGTAGGTTGTGATTGCACCGTCTGACGGCCATAGCAGCTAACTGGAGGACCTCCGGCGGCTTTCTCTCCCTCCTTTTCTATCCCTCCCCCCTCTCTCTTACTCTCTCTCTCTCTCGGCCAAGATTTGGTAGAGGAAGCGGAGGCCTTGGTAGCCCTTCGAGCGCGCCCGTGGCCGGCCGGCTTGTGGCCACCGCTGGCGTCTCCTCCGGCCCCCCTCTCCCTCCCCCTCGCCACCCCCTCCCCTCTCTTTTTCTCCTCCCAAGTTCTCTTCTTCTCTTTTGTGTTGGTTCACATAGGTCCGGTCCGATATAGATCCGTACCGACTCGTACCATTGGCCGGCCAGCATAGGTCTCGATTCCGGTTTTGCGGACCTTGGTCCTAAGTTTACTTTGTTATGTTATAGATGTTGTTTAAATCAGAAATATCTATGTACAGTTATTTAAATCCATAATAATGGTCATGACAAAAACATCAAATTTATTTTTCCAAAGAAAACTAAGCTAAGCTACATGTCAACTTGACATAACTATTACAACAGTTTATGATAGTTTTGGATCAAAGTTTAATCACACACATTGGGATGAACAGGACTGGCGTGGTATGACAAGGGGACAGCTTGCTTTTGCTTTTTGAATCCACAATGGCACTCTCCTTTTCCTGATAATTCGCTTCTTTGGCTTGCAATAGCAAATTGTTGTAGGAAAGGTTACTAGGAAAAATTAGCAGTGACTACAAGGTTTTTTTAACTGCTTTTTACCCAATTTTGCCAGTCAATAAGGGTGAACTAAGAAAAGATCGATGGCATTTGTAGATTCTATTATTACTTCTTTTTACTCTTAGTCTTCTTGCTTCAATATAATATCAAGAGTTTGCATTATCGAAAGGTGAGGTGCATGCATTTTGTGAACTTTTCTACTCCACTCGACCAAAAATTGTGTCTTAAGGAGGGACAGAGATCTAGTGACTCACGACATGAAGAGGCAGAAAAAAGTCATCTTCCCACTACATTTTTATGATGCTTGTGGCCTTAGCACACAGGTGAGGAGAAAATCCTCCATGTCCTAATTTTGCTTACTGTAAGTGTGTTATGAATATAGTAAAGTACATGTATCCTCTCAAATAATGAAGAAACTTGCATTTACACCAAAAAAATTCTAATAAATGAATATTTAGAATACCTTTTCAACAAACTACTTTTGTAGTTTTCCATGTGATGAATAATCTTACTTGAAAATAGTATTCTCGTTATTTTTTGTGCCTTAACTACTATGCATTGGTTAGGATTATATTGCTTTATTTTTAATTTCACTTTCTTTCTAACTTTGTCTATGTTTAGTTAGGGGCTATCTCTGTAAACTTGGTTGCTGGAGAGAAGCCTGCTGATGTTTACTCTGGAATAGCTGCAAGGTATGTTGTTGTGTCTTTATATGCAACTCCTTCACCAAGTCTTGCTTTAATTGATGACTTTGTAGATGTTGGAGTGTCTGGGAAACTTATTGAGTGATCAAGATTTCTGGAGCAATTCTTACTAGAGGTGGACTTCGCTTCTCGCAAGAGAAGAGAATATCTACTCCTCTTGACTCTAAAATCAATAATAAGGAATCAAAATCGAAGTTCCACATCTTTGATCGTGATCTATGTGACAAAGAGTGCCTAGAAATAAAAAAATCATATCTTTTAATATTCTCTAACTTATGCATCGTATGGACACAAAAAATGGATGGTTTTCATTTTCTTACTGCACTAAAATACTTGATGAAGCTTTTAAGTTGAGAATCCACCTTCTTGATCATGACCTAGACATGTTAAAACATGTATAAATTGAAAATCAATGGTTTTTCATACTTAGATCATAGCAAAATTGTCTCATATCACTTTAACCATTCATTCTGTGTCTATATAATGCATATGTTGAAGACCACAAAAATAAGTGATTTTTGGTTTCCAGGCATTTCTGATGGTATCATTGTTGATCAGTGACATAGATCTTCAATTTGGATGCCCTGCCCATTATTGATTTTGGAGTCACAGTAGATAACCTCCCCTCTCAAGAGAAGCAAATTTCATCTCATTTTATTATATAATAAAAGTTCTGACGGTTTTGCTTTTTGTCAGACATGATGTTTTGCTTTTAATCACTCCCTCTGCTATTTGATCATATTTGTCTCTATTGTGACATCAACAAGGTGAATAGTGCAAAGCAAAAACCCTAGGACGTCTCTAAGTTACTGCCTTGCTGTGGAACTTAAGTTTTACAGATTCAGGATTTTGTGGACAAGAATGAAATCATGGTAACTCAGGTAGCCTTCATGAATAACCTATTAAACCACTGACGAATATGCTGACTGGAAAATTGTAGCCCTAAATATACCACATTGGCTAATGAAATGAGAAACTTATGATCTGACATAAAAGAAATCTTTATCTCCTAGTAGGTTGGTACCAGTGTTTTAAGTCTTATACCCAATGCCAATAGCTTCCTGCTATGGGTAGGGTTAGTAAAGTATGCCCCATATACAATTTGTGAGTACTAAGGCATACGCACCAAGTCCCTATATCATACCAGTACCATTCAGGATCAGTATGATATGCACTGAAAAAAATTATGATTATTTTGTTGTGAAAGCTGTAAGGGTTATAGATCGGTGAAAGGAAGAGTAGTTAACATGCTTAGTTTAATGATTGATAGTAACGAATAGCACATCCTCTGATTTTAATAATTTAATCAAAAATTTGATGCATGTTGGGATCTGTGTGGTGGGCCTGGTTCCTCATACAATAAATATACTCCTAGTATTCTTGAGAAAAGAGCTTATAAGCACCTGTGAAACTCTCCTCCTATGATTATCTGAACTCCGAATATGCATCGGCATCTTTCTAGCTCAACTAATGGGTTTAGGCTAGCCTGAGGCCTGTCAGATATACCTTGGCCCTTGCCTTACTTGATACAGGCGGAGGCAATTCAAGCTTTTGACCAAGCCAAACTCCACTTAAATCAGATTTTTCAGCTGCATATGGGTTGCTGTTGGCCTAACTTGAAGTCTGAAGTTGATTATGTATTTATATATACATACATTCGTTAGACTATAGGTGCACTTCTCATGTCATGAACTATTATTTGGATGGGCATACATAAGATAGATGGCTATAAAGAAAATGTATCTCTCCACCATGATATGGCCCTCGCCACCAACGTGCCCACCATGCAGTTTTAGGTGGAAAACAAAAAGTATCAATCAAGGTCAAAAAAATAGAAGAAATTTAAAAGCAAGCAAAAAAAAAAAGGGGGCATCATTAAAGTATATTATACTGCTTGGACCTTTAATTGTATTGTTTAAATAGTTTTGTACTAAGACTTCAAAAGAATTACTTAAAAAATAATGTCGCAAAGCATGTTTATAATGTAATAGATCGTATTATTTTTTTGATGGCAATATAATGTGTGTTAATCTAAATGCAAGTACTGTTTTTGTATTGTACCCAAATGTATGTCAAAAAATTCACTTTTTTAAAAACCTTGTATGGTGCTCCTAGTTCTTCTTAAAATTTGCAAAAAAAAAAAAAAAAAAAAAAAAAAGGTCAAATGGAAACAAACTATTTCTGGACATTTCAAAATCAAGGGATTGACAAAAATGTAAGTACAATAAATCAGCTTACAAAGATATTTTTGGTCAAATTTCTGAAATTACCCAATTTTTCGATTGATCTGTCAAAACCAAAATGTTTAGGTTTCTGTTGTGGATTTTAGGCAAAATTTAAGCGGCTAGGCCATAAATTTTAGTTGAAGTTTTCAACTTTGGAAGGAGGCATGGGAACTTTTACTTTGTTCCCTGGGATAAATTTTAGGTTGCTCTTTCAGATTTATATTGGTGTGTATTTTGTTTGTGTTTCTTCCTTCTAATGCTATTAATTATGTTTAAGGATCTGCCCTCATACAGGATTCTGTTTATGGTTGACCTCTACGTCCATGAACTAATGGATCAATAATCTCACTTCTGAAAACTTTAGAATATTGGAATTTAGTGGTTTTGGAACCCTGCTTAATATCTGAAAGAGCACAACAATATTGCAAAGCTTTAAAATCCGACAGCCTCTTGGAAATAGTTACACTTCACAGTTGTAAACATGCATTTGATGCTTCCCTAATCTTTCATATCACTTCTGCTTTTCCCAGGTTTATCTACGGGAAATTAACAAATCATTAACTGACTTAAGTGCTGAACATCAATTTGCACTTGCATAATTGCATTTATGCTACACAACATGTACTATATAATATCAGGATTTGAACTAAGAAAGATATTAATATGGTAACTGCTTATTTGGCTAAAATTGTTGATATATTGGTGCATTTTAGATGTTAATTAACTCTATAAGACATTGACTATTCTGCATTAGATAAGTATTTGAATCTGATAGCAGTTTTACCATATTTACTCTTTCAACAGAATTTGAAACAAGGAATATTGATTTTTTTTTTTTATTTAGAGTACGTGAAATCATGCAGAAAGATGCTCAGAAAGATCCAGCTATGGACCCAAATGCATCTCATGCTAGACTATTAATTAATCAGGTCAGAATCTGGTGTTTCCTCCTGTTTTCCTTTGATTTACAATTTTGAGGTCTCAAAGTGTTTCACAATATTTCAGAGTGGATTGGGGTTTTGGTGCAAGCCAAAGCAACCATGCTTTGATAAGCCAGACACTGTTGAATGTTTAGTACTAGATTGAATGTGGTGGAATTTTTTTTCATCATACAATATTTTTCGGTGGTCCTATAGAGCTTTTTTATGGTTTGTTCTTATTGGATTGGTTTGGTTGATTTCTTTCTTTTTTCCCCCTATCATCTTACACCGCAATCTTAAGGATGATTTGGTGGAAAGAATACTCCGTGTCACAGAGCCTGACGTGCATCTAATGCATATTTGAGTCAGGGTGAAACTGGAACATAAGATAAATGGTCTGTAGCTCTTTGTATATGTCTGCATATGTACTCCCCTTATAGATGCAACCTGATTTTGGGAAGTTGCCATGTTGAACACATCCACGAGCTCATGTAATGCCCTTCTATGTCTACCATATCATGTTATATCATGCAGCTATTAATGGCATACCTGTCTCAGATATCATTTAGCTGCAAATTTGATAGTTCTTGGTAATTTTTCCTAGTTGTATAATTTGAAGGATAATTAGTACATTCTGTCGGTAGGTTTCTCCTTATGTAGATAGAATTTAGATGCTGATCCTAAAATAGAATTATGTGACACAGTTAATAATTTTATATATAGAGAAGATTGATAAGAGATTTTAAAAACATTTCCTTGATCACTCTTTTATATTGGATAAGTATGTGAGAAGTAAATGGCAATGTTCTTTGCTAATTGTTTGTCTTTAATCAACTCTAGGTGGACAGGAAGTTGGTAAAGCAGACTGTCATGACATCTGTCTATGGAGTTACTTATGTTGGTGCTCGTGAGCAAATAAAAAGAAGGTTGAAAGAACGGGGTGCTATTACAGATGATTTGGAGTCATTCAGAGCATCTTGTTATGCAGCTAAAGTAAGGAATAGGACGGTGCTATCTCTGAATGCTTGTTGAGTAACTTATATTATATATACTATTGCATGGAATATCTGGCGGTTTTGTCATATGTTATCAGGAAATAATCTGCTTGTTTATTTCTGTTGATGAGCAGACTACTTTGACTGCTTTAGGAGAGATGTTTCAAGCTGCACGCAGTATCATGTGCTGGCTTGGGGACTGTGCAAAGGTTTGTCCTTTTGTCGATTTGATTTGAATGAGAAAGATATCATATGAGTATATTTTCCATGAAGCCAACCCTGATAGTTGGGAGGAGGCTGGATGCTTATGATTGTGATTTGTATGAGAGACATTAATATATATGTTTTCCGTTCATGCATGATATTATATGTTATGAACAGATTACCAATATGAAAGTAAGTTGCCTCTTCTTTCCTCCTCTCTCTTTTTTGTTTTTTTTTTTCTGTTGGGGGGGAGCGGGGGTGGAGAACTTCCAAGTAATTGTACTGTAATGCTTTAGGATGGAGATCCAATGTAGATATGAGTTCAGCTGCAGGAATATTGACCATGAAAAAGCCGCAGTCATGCTAGTAGGCCATTTCTAGCTGTTTGGTTCTAAGTTGTACTGTCGTTCACTTACAATTATCTCCCATTTTCAGGAGCAATAGCAGTTAAAAGCTTGGAAGTTGCTTACTAGAAGTTGAAACTGACCATGTTTAGTTTTAGAGCAACTGACCACATGCAGTTAAAGACTGTTAATCCATGGTTGACCATAGTTTACCATGCGGTATTGCCACTTTCAAAAACCACTCATCTTTGAAAATCACATCAGGCCTGTTAATTATTTAACTGGATTGGATGCAATTCCCAATTGTTTGTTAAACAATAGTTGGCATTTGGCATACTGCAACAAATGGCTGTGGCTACATGAATTTGGCTAAATTGTTTAGGTGCAACCTAACATCAGCAAATGATGAAATCACCAGAGTTAGTAGCTTGGGACAATCACAACCAAGTAAATTCTCTCACCATCCCTCCACCCACCACCCACCCCCTTGTCCAGCTCACCTCCCTCCAATTCTTTGCTTCAGCTATTCTTTTATTCCACTGCCAGCCACCTCTAGGTTCTCCTCCATTCCCATCATCATCAACTCATCATTTTTCTGATCCTCCAAGAAGTGCCAGACCTTCCCTCACCATCTCCTTTGTCTCCATTAATGCCTGACGAAAGATTTCAGCCTTTATTCATGTCCCCATCATTTTGCCTATTTTTTGGATGTGTGTGTACTGTGTATTCTTATGAATTCTATATGTTTTTGCTTAAAGCTGAATGTTTCTAATCATTGTTCTTTTATAACATCTAGACTGTAATCTTTTCCATTTGAAAAAAAGTTTTATGTAACCTATGCAAAGAACATGAACCTACACCATATTGTTTTCTATCAAGCTACCCTTCTTTTCCAACTGTTATGCTCAGACAAACTTGCTTCTTGTTGAATGTTTAGCTTGCTTTTGTGACTGTAACAAAACTAATGACTGAGTTTAACAGGTGATTGCTTCAGAAAATCAAGCTGTGAGATGGACAACACCACTTGGACTGCCAGTTGTTCAACCATATCGCAAATTAGGGAGGCACATTGTAAGCACTAATTATTTTGATTGCCCTTAGTTTATATGTCAGATTTTGCATAAACAAGAAACTGACAGCTCTCTCTCTCTCTCTCATGAAGATTAAAACTTCTCTTCAAGTTTTAAGCTTACAACGGGAAACTGACAAGGTAGACCACTGCTCTTTATGAAGCTTCCTTTTTCTTCCATATGTTGAGATCTTATTCTGGCACCTATGCCTAATTCCGAAGTATTAATCTGACATCATCTTCATGTTTTCATATCCTGCATTCTATCTGTTTAATTTGTAGATCATGGTGAAGAGGCAAAGGACAGCCTTTCCTCCAAACTTTGTTCACTCCCTTGATGGGTCCCATATGATGATGACTGCAGTTGCCTGCAAAAGAGCAGGACTGAATTTTGCAGGTTGCCTATTTTCTGCTGGTATTACATTCTCTCAAGTAATGTTAACCGACATGAGTGTTATTTTTATCTCAAGCCACTTTTTTCTGCCAATTGCAGGAGTCCATGATTCATATTGGACACATGCTTGTGATGTTGACGAAATGAACAGAATACTTCGAGACAAGTTTGTGGAACTCTATGAGATACCAATACTTGAGAATGTAAAGTATCTTTCACGAACTTACTTGAGATCAATACCATTTCCATCTAGGAGACTTGCAGTTGTTTTTTTCCCTTTCCTGTGTTTACAACAAGAAGCATCAAATTTTATTATGCTAAAGAGAGTAAATCAACATTTCCCCTCTCAATAGAAGATTGAGGTAGGTAACAAACAAAACAATGAAGGAAAGTTAATAAAAGGAAATCCTAGTAAAGGGACAAAAAACAAACTACAAAATTCTTTAGCAAAAAATTAGAACATCCTTGCAAGTCCAAATACCAAAACAAGCAAACAGTTCTCCCCCAACTGCAATCCAAATCCATGTAAAATTTCTAGAAATTATCTTGCTCTTCCACATCACCTATGATAATGACTGAGACCCAGGTCTCCAATCTGAAACAACCTACAAAATACGAGAGGGAGAAGTCCTAGCATAAAGTCATAAGACATTCAGGAGGAAAGGTAATTGAGCCACATCTTTAAAAAAAATGCATCCTTAAATCTGATGAAGCTGAATGAAATAGAATTTTCATGGCAACAGAAAGAGCACTAACTTCTGTTGTGGGTTTCTCGCTTTGCAAGTGGAAACATTTGGGTAGTATAGTTAGGACCTGACAGATATACAAAGAGTAATTGTTAGTTTTAAATGAAGAAGATCTTTGACCTTTGATGTGTAAATTATCTGGTTACCAATTCAATCATCTACTGTAGTTAGTTAGTATGAACAAATGCTACTATTATTGCCTGAATCTGCTATTTAGGAAGGTTCCTCATAAAGACAGCACAGAATAGTCCATCTCTACCCTCAAAATTTCTCATCCATGGTCCCCAATCGCAAGCAACAGTCAAGGAAAAAAAAATCTGAAAAGGAATCTTTGCAGATAATATGTCTGTGCAAAACCTCCTTTTACGATTTCATCTGGACAGCAAGCACATACACTATCAACTGAATGTCCAAATTTTTTTTCAGTATATTATAAATTAGCCTATCCTTGCTTTGGTTCAAACCCTTCTTACCCCTGTAATATCTACTATGCAACATCATTTTTTGGAGTCCATCTAAATTACAACTAGAACTCTGTGAATGGGGAAGTCATACCTGTCCCTCTGAGACCCTTAATATATAACAAACCAACCATTTTCTCTTCATGCATCCATACGTCCATCAAAAAAATAAATAAATACCATTATCACTTTAGTATCTAATTTATTTTTCCGACAAAAGATCTATTTTTCAGTTTATCAAGCTTAGAAATGACTTTTAATGGAGCCTTAGAAGAAAATGTTTCTACTTTGTGACCTGATAAACCGGCACCACTCTTAAGGCTTCTTGCATACAAGTCCTACAATAGCTGTACGTCTAAGACTTGCTTTTAAGCCGGTGCAAGTCAAAGAATTAAAAATATAAGTTAGCAAGCTTAAACAGATCATTTCTCGAATTTAAAAAGTATTATCCAAATAAAATCAGTTAATCCAGTGTCCTACATATTTAGATCTGGTAATTGTTCCCTCTCGTAGTCTTACTTAGTGTGTTTATATTGCATTTACCCCTAAGCCCCTCACCCCAGTCCCCCCACCAGCATGCCCAATCCACACAGACACCCTTCAAAAGTGAGAAAGAAATAGCCCAATATCTTTGCATCTTGACTTAAAATAAAAATTTGTATATAACAATTGAACTTCTAAGAGCTGGTAGGGTGTGCCTAGGTCCAATGTTAAGTGGGAAAAAAGCTTTCACTGGATATGGATGCAATATAGTTGGACTGCAGGGTTCGTGCACAAAGTTGATGGGAATGGATTTGTTCATTCGTGTGTTAATTGGGACATGTGTCATGCTCCTAGTGTCTCAAAATTGAGCTGGGCTGCATTTGATGCTGAAGTGTAAGCTCTGTCACTTGGACTATAGGTTATTCATAATCTAATTCAGTGCCTCATTTATTCTTGTTTCCTGGCAACCGATGATACCTATACAAAATTTTTTAACAGCAAAACCTTTAAATGATTAATTTACCAATCTTTTGTCAAAACTATTTACATGTGAATGACCAAGAGACAATGGATTTACTAAGGTTCAGTTGCCTATGTACATGATTGTTTCAACAGATCTTGCAATGCACATGCCTACATACCTCTGATGTGTTTCTTTCTGCTGTGCAGTTGCGAGAGAGCTTTCAGCAATCTTTCCCTTCACTAGGCTTCCCACCATTGCCAGAGCGGGGAGATTTTGATTTGAAAGATGTTCTGGAATCAACATATTTTTTCAATTAACCCGGCACACCGTCCACCTCCAGATTTCTTCTCTCATCATTTGGCATTTATGTAGCAAGATCAGTATCTGCATCATGGTAGTCAATTCATTTGACTATGGGCATGGCAACATGAAAGGTGGAATTTCCATGAGCTCCTCAAAGTTTCATATCAGAGTACCACATTGCCATTGTAAATATGTCAGGAAAATGTGTTTTGAACATGGAGACTGCAACCCCTACCCCACAAATCTTCCCTGACAAGCTTTTTGCCATTAGCTTGAATTGGGGGGAACATCAGTTTTCACCAGCAGATGGTGCAGGCTTGCTTTATGCTATGTAGTTCAGAGCAAAGTTCAGGGAAGGAAAATAGCGTGTTGTCCATCCACTTGTGAACAAAGTATATGAAGCACAGAGGCTGAAAGGATTACGTTTCATTACCAGTTTTATGGCATGCAAATTGGAGCAAGAGTCAGAATAGCTGGATGGTGAAGTATGAAGTGAGCGCAACATGCAAGTCTGTGCACATAGTTTAGTATACAATCCCGAATTTTCGCACGTCTGATCTAGTCAACATCTTATCTTTTCAACAAAAATGTTTAGTAATGATATCGAAGGATGAGATTAGGATAGAAATGATGGAAACCTGAGAACAAACAGGGTTTTCTTGTAAGATGAGGTTGATTCTTACCTCCCAAATTTTGTATATTTTGTGTATTCGCATGATTGATCGGTCCCATCATACCAAGATTAACATCCCAACAAATGATTATAGGCTGGTTCAGTATCCAAATGGAAGTGGTTGTATGATGTTTCGTGGCTGTGTCCGAATCAGGTTAAACAATAAGAGAATGCGTGCATGCTCTTAACAGTAATAACCGTTGGCGGAAGTTGCGTGCAATAAAATAAAGTTTGATGTTGCGTGCTTCATTAGTATCTTATCAGCTAAAGTTGCGAAGTTTTCAAGCAAATAAAGAGGAAGCTCTCATGTATCAGTCATACAAGTACTTCAATGTTGATGGGCAACGGCAGCAGGTTGGAAACAGAGTGGAGAACCAAGGCATGGGATGTTCCTGTTCTCCTACACCATATACAAAATGCTTCACACACAAAATAAAAAAAAAAAAACCAACGTACTTCTGTCCCTTCCTTTAAGCTCTATCCGTATGTCCCAACGTATTTCCATACCTAAATCTATCCAACTTGGGATATAAATTTTAAGCTCTATCCGTATGTCCCAACTTATTTCCATACCTAAATTATAAATTTCAGCATCCACATATTTCCAAAAATAGATCCAGTCCTGTTTGCAAGTTCATTAGTCTTATATTACTCCCATGAACTCTAAAATAATCAGTGACAATACCAATATTAATTTAATTTAAGGTATGTTCCTTAACCATCGAAATCATATCCATATTGACATCCCTAATATATCACCATCCAATTTGTAGCCACATGTGATCAAACAAAAACAGAATATAAAAATTAGCACTCAAATAATATTCTTATCCATATTCAAATAAAATGGAAAGAAATAGGATATTCAAACCTAAAGTAAATCAGGGTCCGCATTCTAAGAACACAAACCCAAAAGAGATAAAAAAAAAACACCACCAATTAGGGCCTGCCCTGCTTGAGTTGACATCACTCTAATTACAATTTACAGGTTCATGTACACTATCACAGACCGTTGATTTTGTACTTGCTGCAAGTACATAATCTTTGAGCCAAAATCAGACAGAGATTGAGTCATCCATCCACCAAATAGATTAATGCCAAATTTAATGAGGCATTGACCCAAACCATAGGGTATGGGGAGTTTGCATCACTATATTACACATGATAGCATCAGTGGGTCAGATCTTTCACGATCATATTTGCAGTTAAGCTCACTTTCATGGCATCATCCAAAGGCTGATCCACTATCCAAAACTGCTTTAATCAGGATGCTCGATCCTTCAATAACACTTCCAACATAAACAGGAAACATTTCAAAGATTTTCATTGCCTGTATCACAAGGAACATGGGCAATTGTCAGGGGATTAGAATTTAATAAAGTGGAGTGGTTCAAACTGATCTTACATTGAAATACCATGCATCAATAACCCAAGCGGTCATTCAATGAGGTGCGTCCATCACCAGTTTGTCCTGCAGAAATTCAATGCCATCAGAAGAAGAGAGAGAGGGGGGGTGTAGGGTAGGAGGGAAGGGGTGCAGTGCATTTCCTGTCTTAAATAACTACGTTCATAAATACTGCGTATTACCTTCTGGAGGCATCCATGATTCATAATCTGGGCTACTATCAAGAAAAGCAGGTCTTGAAGGTCCAAGCACACGTTTAGACTGCGACATCTCCTTCCCTGCTTGGCCTTCACTCTGCAATTGTCTGTTTTGCTCCAGTCCATCATCCATAGCAAAGCACCCCCGTTTGTGCTTCAGCAGCAGAGCCACAGCATCAGCAGCGGACATGTCAGGCTCAGATGAAGGCAATCCATCCACTTTAGGAGCTTTATCAATGGTGACTCCAGGCTCATCAGTGGGCTTACGTTTCCTTATGATAAGACCAGGAGCTGCACGTTCAATCTCCTGACCATCATCAACTGAGGCAAGAGCCTTTTTCCTATCTTTGTAATCGATAAAATTGTCTGACTCATCTAAACGAGCTTCTACTATTTTGTTCTCCTCTGGTTCCATGTCCCTTTTTGCACCAAGCCACTGAGGTTTCATGGAAGCAAATGCAGGTGCTCCATTACTTTTCTCTTTGCAAGCATCTTTACCTTCTTCAGTATGCCGCACTGCTTGTGTCGAATGGGAAGTTTCCTCAGGTTGTGAACTTGTGGAAAGCTTTTTAGGCGTGGTGACCTGCTTTTGCACAGATGAAGGCTGTTTCAGGATGTTAGTACTGGATCTGGACTTGGATGCTTGTGCTTTCACATCTCTTTTCCGAGCAGCTTCTCCCATTGGATCAGCAATTCTCAGCAAATACATTATCTTGTCCAACTCGGTTTGAAGATCAGACAGTTCCTTCTCCATTTGTATGACTTTGTCACGCACTAGTACACAAGGACAAAAAAAAATTGTTAACAGTTAAATACACATTTATGCAGATCTATGTGCCGTCACGAAGTGAAGTCCTCAATATTGCAGTTGCACACACTTGAAACTTGCATTTATGCAAAAAGAAGATACCAAAGATTGACAATTGGAACATGCAAACACCATTAAAACAATAAATAATTTACTCTTGCACTTGTATGCAAGGAAAACAGTTAAATTTAGAAAATGGTAATCCAAGTAGAAAACAAATTCTACCAAAAAACTTCTAGAAAATCTCACATGAATGCCATAGAAATTTCTGTGATGCACGAACACTAACAATCCTGAAAAGTTGCAGGCATGGATACATAGAAAGATCCAAGGGCTGGCATCCACAGTTTCATATTAGACAATAGGTACCTTTCACCCATCAACATCACATCATCTCCATCTGGTATCAAAGATGACACATGCAAGTGGGTGCAATTCATCAAGACAAACCAAAGACAGAAGACCATGGAGCCTGCATAGAAATTCTATGTAGGCATTCACGCCTGTTCCAACATCCACAAAGAACCCCCTCAAAACAAAACCGGACACAAAAAAAAAAAAAAAAATCCTCCAAACATTCCTTTCTCTGCACACAAATAAACAGAAACATTTGTGGATGTATTTTAAGTCGTGCAAGCTTCCATCCATGGATGCATACATATACAAACCATTTAATTATGCATATGTGTTTGAATAATACACAAACATCTAGAAACATGTAGGGTTACCTAAAGTGACTTGTCATCAAGAAGTTCGATATGCCATAATCACATTATCAATTATGGATTTTTAAACAAAAAATATAGTAATAACATGAAAAATTTTGACAGCTTGATAATCACATTATTGGTGGTGCAAATGGCTTTTAACCAAAAAATATAGTAACAACAACATGAAAAAATTATGACAGCTTGATAACCTACTAAGCATAATGCAGAACTGAAGCAAAAATAGATAGGAATAACAGCATAGTTTGAAGCAAAAACAATACATCCCTTAAATTACAACTGAGAAAATTTTGACAAATGCATGTCAAGATCCTCACCTAGTTGAGATGACAACCCACTCATGTATGCGTCAAGGTCATCTGCGCCTTCTGTAGTGTTCTCATTGTTTGGTTCAAGTTTCTCTCTCTCTTTTATGAGCAACTCTTTCATCTTCTCCCTTTCATTAATAATGGTGTCCTTTTTGTTGAGAAGAGTATCGGCTGTTTCAACTGACTTCTCTTCACCAGATTTGCGGGTGGAAGGCTTCTTCTTTGTCCGGTCATAGAACTCATCATCATCATCATCACTGCATGATGCAAAAAGATGTTTTTACAGAGTAAATAGTGTAAAATGTCTTTGACCAGTCCTTTCCACCAACTCATGATTAATAAAATCAAATGTCTAACTAGATTGAAACAACAACGAAATTACTGAGCTCTTTCAAACCATTGTTTTATGAACCTGACCTCTGTGTGTCCTTGCATTGCTTTACAAAGGGCTCTAAAAAAACGAAATAGTACTCCCAAACACGAACTAACAGCTTCCTGGCAGAGATATGTTACTCATTTATATAAATTAGACAGCTTCAACATCAACACCCCATCTTTTATTTCTTATTAGATATTGATCTACAACTTCCCTGCTTATTTTAAAACATTGTAATCCTTTTTTATGCCATGAGGTTTTGAGTTTGCGAGCATGAAGAAATCTGATCTGAGTCTTTGCACATTTGTGTGCTCTGAGCAAGCTTGCAGCTTGCCAATAAGGGGTTTGTCATTATAGATGTACAAGCATGAACAAGAAGAACCTGAAAATGATGTCAAACTCATTTCAATGACATGGGTCCATTAAAGATGAGTACTTGTTTGGAGGGGAATGTTCGTACAGAAGATACATAGAGGACTTGAGGGAACTGAACAGAAGTTGTCATTGATGATAGAAAATTCTAAATGCTTATGCTAATAAAGGCCATGGTATTCAATAGATTGTATGGTAGCAGAATTTTTTAAGCCAAACAAAGTCAGAAGAAAACTTTGTGAGTAGAGCTATGATAATTAGTGCAGGTATGACCTGAGCAACTTAGAAACCCTTTTTTTTTTTTTTTTGTGATTACTTGTAAAGGGCAATTTATATTAAATGTATCCGCCAAGTAACTGAGCAGGAGGAATCCTTGTTTATGAATAATTAAAACATATGATAAAGACAGACAGTATTTTGGACCTTCAGTTAGTTATATGATACAAAATAAAATACCATTCATTTTAAGAGTAAATAGTCTAGTTATCTTATAAAACATTTAAAATGCACTGGCAAAACACAGAGATCATCCTTATCTGTTGCTTTGGCAAACTGTGCATATGTTTTGTATGCTTCATATGAAGGAAATCTAATAATAATAATAATAAAGAACAACATACATAATGCTTATCATGAAATTCTTTAAAAAAAAAAAAAGAAGAAAGCAAAAATGCTACCCGAACATCAGAATCAATGTTTGCCATCTCGGTACCGGTCCCCATACTAGTAGCATCCTATTACAGTGTCGGTATGTGGTTCAGTATGGTACGAGATGGCATACCGAGTGTCAGTATGGTGCGAGAGATCATACTGATACGAGATCGGTACGGTATAGAGTGTACTAGATAGTTCGGCCCGGTATAGGGTGTACTAGATAGTTCAGCCCAGTACAGCATTTCAGGAGCAGAATAATTATAGGTTTCATCATTGCACATCCAGTATCTTTCCTTCAATGTTAATTAGCTAAGGCTGACAACTGAATGGTGATTAAAAGACCAACTTAGCAACCAGATCCAGCTTTTATAAAATTCTAACAATTTTTTCTTCACTTTTAAACTTTGTAACTATTTTCTCTCCTTTATGTTATCCAGGCAACACAATAACTATGCAAATTAGAGTCCAATTAGACTCTTACCAAATATGAAAGAAAGAAAATTTACCAATATGCATCCAAATAACGAGAAAATTTTACCATTTGACTAAATATATCACTAAGTTTATAAGATACTTTTTACCCAAGAAAAATTCTTAGCTGCATTAGCAAACAAGAAGCCTCTTATAGGTTTGTTTATGCCTACTTTTAGCCCCAAGAAAAACCTAAATGATGCCCATACACATTCTCTTGCAGAAGGCTGCATCAAAAGAAAATTGGCATCTCCATATTTTTGTCAGTTCTCCCTGTTTCTGAATCCTCGTTCATATAGCATGGATAACCCCACTAAATCTTTTCTCATCATAAACATGTCAGATGATACTAAAGGTCAACCTCCACAATTAAGAGTCATGCATATGAATTAGAAACAAAAGCATATTTAATCTCCAGTTGCAATTTAGCACAATAACCTTTCTACATAGAGAACTTTCCATCAACACAAAATTTCATGCCATTCTACATGTAGCTTTCCAATCAATTCAACTCACGACAGACATATACATAAAAAAATATGAGAGCGATACTAGTTGAAAGGCATGAATAAACTTATACATGTTAATAATCCATCAATGTTCCATAATAGATATAGGATATGGATTATCATTAATTACCTCAACATGTCATCTTCATCCTCAGCATTTCCTTTCTTCCTGCCATGGACTACCTTTTTAGCACGTGCACCAATACTTTCTTGAATGCTCTCATTCAAAGTCTCTTCCAGGCTCTCTAACTCCTCCATAATCTGAACATATAACAGTTAGTTGTCTTTGTGATTTGAGAAAACCTATTTTTAGCACAATAAGAGAAATGGTTTTGACATTCCAAAAATATTAATGACCTGTGACATTCTCTGTTCATTTCGAGCAATCTGTGTTTGTTGACCTTGAGTTAGGCCTCCCTGAGCAATGTCTTTTGCACGAATAGCATCTATCTCTTTCCTCATATTTGCAACCTGTACCACCAAAATGATTGTAAAAATGGATTTGGTTGAGCAATGACAAAAACCATGATGGTTGATTTAACGTCACTCTACCACATGTCGAAACTCAAGGCTTGCTTGTGATGTATAAGAAAAATCAAATATGTGCAGATGCAAACAATAAAATATAGAACAAATACACTAACTAATTCAAGAAACTAACAATATCACACAAACATTGCACAAGAGAATCATTAATTATTATTAACTTTGGAAAACATATTGTTTAGAATAACATAATCTATATTGCAACTTCATTTTTCATTCCATAACATACTCTATAGTTCAACTTCATTTTAAGCTTACTAAGCTCTTTGGTTGCATTAAGCTCTCAAACTGATTGTCATTGAAAGTAAATCACATAAGCATCCATCATAGATATGATGCAGTGTATTGTATTTACAGTTGATTGTCCAAGATGAGTCTTGCAAAAACAACAGATAGGTCTGAAACAGCTAATGGGCTATAATCAGCTAAAAGAATAATGGGGTGAGCAAAAATGAGAGAATAGAACTAAATTAAAGGAACCTTATCCGTGATTTGATGAAGGTGCTTATAGTTGATATGCAGAACTAGGAAGAAGGAATGAGAAGTTGGATTAGATTGCCATTTGCCAATGTTTATCATGTATAATATTATGAAGGCTTTATCATCAATAAAACAGGTCTATTAAGGGATGTCCGCTAAGAAAAGAAAATGCAAAAGGTCTTCATAGTTTAACCTTATGATTTAGCTGGAATGTACATCAGACATCTACATAATAATTACTGAAGAAGTTACCCTTCAGGGTAAAGTCTACATTGAGGTTCTCCATTGGTTATTTACCCGCAACAGCAGTAGCAGCAATCTTAGTAGTAGTAGTAGTACTAGTACTAGTGGTACCAAATATAAGTAGTGGTGGTGGTGGTTTCTGCATATAGCTATAACAAGGTGGATTACCTTCAGGAATCAGGACCCTCATGTCCTATCATGCATCTGCTTGCCTGGTATTCCATAAAAACCCAAAACTGATAATCATCAACTTAATTTGTTAAATGGTAATGCATTTGATGATACTTATTTTTCAATTTCAATCTAACATACTCATATTTCATATATTTAAGTAATGGAGGTAACCTAGAAAAGCAATAAACAGTTTGTAGCCTTAACAAGCAAAACTAAGATAGTTTTAGTAGGTTATACTTGATCAGACTCATCCCGTCCAAATTAAATTAGCTAAAATAGTGTTTTCTTCTCTCTCTAAAGTGTTTAACTTTGAAAGAAAATATGGGGAATACTGACTTCTATAAGTGACAAAAGCATGACCTAATGAATTTGCAAAAGAATCCATAACAAACCATGATCCATGAGCTTTCTGACTGATTTTATGTAAACAGGAAATCATTCGAGAAACATGGATTTTGATCAAAACAAACAGATCCCTTAAAATGGCTCTTACTGAATTGAATCCAAGGTTTGGAATCTTGGTATCGATACCCATACTAGTCAACTGCTGGTCCACTGTCGTACCAGTACATACTATACTAAGGTTTGTTGTACCAGTCGATGTGATACCATAATGGACATACTATATCGTACTAATACTAAACCGGTACGCAGTCTTGTATCATACCAACACTCAGTATGCCTCGCCGTCTTGTAACGTATTGCATACAGACACTATCATAGGATGGTACTGATACAAGGTTCTCTACTGAGATGATGAACTTTGTACCATACTATCTCATATCAATACAATGTACAGTAGTTGGTGCCGACATAGCAGCCAGCACCATTATCCTTCTCATTTTCTTTCATGCCACTACAAAGGGTGTCCCAAATACCGGTGCTTCATCAGTCCAGTATGGTATGGCTGGTACAGACCAATACAGTATGGTACTTAAATCATTGATCAATTACTAATTGCATGTGGATTCAATGTGAAATATAACTCAAATCAGCATGATCATAGTGCATTCACTGAAGAGTGATACACATATTTCAGGGAAGAAATCACCTCAGTTTTATCCTACAGCAACAAGAACAACCTGGTATTTTTCCCATCTGATGAGGGGGCTATAGAGCAAAGCTTTAAATTAATTATGCCCAACAAATGAAATTTCAAGTGTTACCAACTAGAGAAATATTAAAATCCAAGCTTAACATATCAACATTGATTGAAAAATCCAGATAATGTAAGTTTTCCTGGAGAAATATGTATGCATTAGAGAAAAATAAATGCAGGTCAAGGTAATCTCTCGATGAAAGAAACAGTCAAGGAATAGTGTCGAATAAGAAAAGATTTTGTACTTGCCTTTTCCATTCTTTTTATGATTTTTCCACGAGTCTTCTCTTGCCTCTCAGTAAGCTGCCCTTTGTATGTTTGCCATGTTACTTCATCTGAACCATTCTGGAAGATGACCACTCGTTCAGTTGATCAGAAGATTGTTCAGAATATAACATATTCCAGCCAGTTATGTATTTCAGATGTGATGAAAAATGAAGACTAAAATAATAGTAAGTAGTTCAGAAATCTCAAACAATAAACATGGGAAAATCACAATCTGCTACTCATGGTATACACTACTGCACTATTCATGAGCCATAGCAATAATACAGTAAAGCAAATGAACAACTCACACCTCTGGAGCTTCTTCAGGTGCATCCTCAGCCATTCCCCATGAGATACCATCTGCAAGAGAAGCTTCAACCCTTGCACGTAAAAGCGAAGCTTCACGATCAAGCAACTCTTCTCGAATCTTAGCACTCCGTATTTTCTCCAAATCACCCTCCTATTACATGTCACACAGCAATGTATCAGCTTTAGCGGTATTATATCAGCATCAACTGTTTGAAAGAATGATCCCAAAAGATTACGTGCCAAATATACTCGGCAAAATGTATTCATACAATATTGAGTTTTGGCAGCTGAGAATATTACAGTACTCACGGCAACTAAATATAGGGAAAGGTTATGTTTCTTGCAAACAATGGACATTAGCTGCTTTAATCATAGACATCTTCAATAGTAATTGTAATTATAGAAAGCAAAGCAGGTGTTAATGTCAACAATTGCACCTAATAAATTTTATGAACAAACTGAAGTGTTTTCCCACTCTTACCGGTGGCATTAATTCAGATGGTCCTTGAAAAACATATAAACGCATGGAGCTGTTGAAATCAATAGAGCAGAATATCAATACCAATGTTGAAGAAAAAGACATTTGCAAGAAGCAACTCAAGACATTAAATGTAAGAATTTTATATCAAGATAACAAGCTTTCAGTTAAATTGGTCCTTGACAATTTAAAAGTTGAGCAGAATAACCTCACTCTCTGACTACAAGTCAAAAAATCCTTTCTCAATAAAACTTCCCACAATAACACAAACAGCCAGCATATAATCACAGTATACTAACACCATAACAAACTTATCAAAAGACCCTAAACTAGTACCAGGAAAAAGAAAAAGCCTTCATCTGTAATCAACTACAAGTTATATATAGGACCCCATAAATGCTGACGTACAGTCCTGTCAAAATACTGCATTGTGCAGTTATCAGAATAGTTAATCTTTTTAGATGGTGCACCCAAATTGATTATGAACAGAATCTTAGAAAAGCAGAACAACCAAAATGATCATCGACAGCGATGCCATGACTCATTTCTGACCAATACTATCCAATTAACGGAACACCACCTCCATCTTGAACATTAAAACCATTCAATGGTTTTTTTTTTTTTTTAGAAAAGAATTGTAGCACACATTCAACGGGAAAAGGAAAGTAGGTATCCAGAAATATTGAAGAAATAGTAACTAACAAGCCAAATTCTGTTTATTTAAATTTCTAAAATGGAAAACTACATCAAATATAAACATTAGATTTAACAGGGGGAACAACTAAAATAGCAAAAGTATTATACCAGTCAGCTATTAATAAGTCTACTTACAGGCCAAATCGAATTACATCACCAACATGGACTTCTGTATACACCTTCTTCTTTACCTAAAACAAAATGAAACCCAATAAGCACAGTGAGTTAAAATGATTGTAGTAGTAACTGTACAAGTATCAGTATCTTATATATAACTAATATTAATGGCATAACACATCACCAGTAGACTCGGACTGTGATGCGTGGACTGCCTTTTGTTTGTGCAAGTTAACAGTGCCTAATTTTCGCCTTTTTTTCCCTTATTTGCATAACTCATATATGTTTCATGACATTATATGTGATTGGCTTCTTGTCTTCAATTACTTTTTATTGTAAGAACCATTTCCACTCCTTTTACAGCCCCATATGCCTTATGAATCTATTAAATAGGACTCCTTGATCAACTAGAAGACCTAAAGGAACAATCAAACACTTCCATAAAAGAGCAGAATTCATAGTCCCATAGGGCACCACATTTAAAAAAAAAAAAAACATCAAAATTTGTGCAAATGACAATCCTAATAATATTTCTAAACCCACATACACCCAGAGGAGAAATTATAGATGATATTCCTACACAAGTAGGACGCAAAAGCCAACTAGAAAAATAGCCTCACCCCACCCCCACTGAAAAAGAAAAAAGGAAAGTAAAGGAAAGAAAAGAAAACACCCAGAAAAAAATAGAGCCAAATTCAAACTTCACTAAAATCTAAATAGCATCATCCTCAGAATGCACTTTTTCTCTTGTTCCATGAAACTGGAAAGCAAGGCCATAAAGTGATCCAAGCTTGATGGTTCCTGGTTCCTACACCTGAACTATAAGAGGTATTTGTTCCGCTTCCTCCATCTCCAGTTACACCAATTAATGTTTTTATAACATTTCTTCTGTCATCTAAATTTCTATCAGAACATCAACCAGAAAAGGCAGTCTTTAAGTTATTAATTTAATCCTGCCTGAAGGATGTGAAAAACAGTAATCTATAAGGAGTCTGATTGCCAACTAGGGATAAAAAGAATCAATGAAAAATTTTAGAATCATATTTGCCAAGAATCTAGCCATAAGATTTTGCCTTATTCCCAATTCTTCCAAAAAATGAAGCATGGCAATTTTTATAATTGATGACTAAACAAGAATGTCTTCACCATGAAATAATTGCCTCACTGGTAATCAATAACTTGGTTGATGCTGCAGTTTCAGGAATATAACTTTTCTGGTAAAAAGCGCATTCTTCGCATGGTGATACTTTAAATAAATCATGCCATTCCATTATGACAAATAGCTTTTGGTGAGGCAACTGAGGGAAAAGTGAGAACTGGTACCTGCATTTTGTTGATGAAGGTGCCATGCGTGCTACCAAGATCATAAAGAAAAGCTTCACCATCTTTTTTGAACTGCAGAACTGGCAGGTCATCAAGACAAAATCAGTCATGTAATAGGAGCTACAGAAATAAAATACAATGCTTATACTTTATTAATTAGATTCATTATTGTGTAACAGAGCAAACAGGAGGACTTAATGAATGCCTTTACAAGTGGCAGAGCTAAAATTGATCGACAATAACTTTCTACACTGATAAGGCTTACAATCAAGCATGATGCATAAGTTCCAGCATAGTGTGCATAAGAGTCCCGAGCCACAAAGAGGGAGAGGAAGGGGGATGGAGGGGCAAGCAAGACACACACACACACAGAGAGAGAGAGAGAGAGAGAGAGAGAGAGAGAGAGAGTAGCACTAAGACTTTTTCATAATCCATTACTCGAGTGCCGCACATGCAATGCACGCTAGAGGAGGGACTTAACATTTGAACTTTGTGATTGACAGCCACACGCTCTAAGCAAGTGAACAAATGCACATCAGTTGGGGAAATATGAACAAATGTATGATATGGGAAAGGCAGGGTGGGGGGAACACAGGTGATCAGACATGCCTCACGCACGTGCACATCAAGAGAGTCCACATTGCATAGTAGAATGGAAATGCTTCAAAAGAGATAAAAGAATGACAAGAGTTGGCTCAAATATTCATATAAGCTACATACACTGATAAAAAGAACAGAGGAACCGAAATGAGTCATTACCAATGATTCCCAGAAATAGATTTCCTAGGAATGAGAAAAATCCATTCTTGATCCCATTCCCAACAATAAAATGAGAACTAGGAGGGAATAGAATGGTTTTTCCAATTAGAGCATCAGGCATGTACATATGCAACAGGAACCAAGAGTTCTACATGATGTTCTCCCAAATTTATAAGTATAGTTTTGAGGATTATAAGAGCCGCGCAATGTTAATAAACTCGTAACATACTTGCTTTCTTAGTATTTTAGCTAATCCACTGAAAAAAGTAAAGGCAATTAAAAGGGACAACTATCAAATTACAAGATCATACACTGCACGCTTTGTGGATTTATGATTGTTAAACATCACTACAATCACCAAAATGAAGCTATATGAAGATCAGTTTTTCCATTAGAGATATGAAGTGTTGACTTAGCAGAAACTAATAGTTGATAATCTTGGTTTCAACCAAGTTCAATAGCAATTGAAACCAAAAAGGATAGAATTATGAACCTTTGCATCTGAAGATCAAGTCCAGTCCTAGAGACATTGTTTTAATATATAAAAGTCTGCCTTAAGTTCTTTAATCAAATTCAACTATTCCAATGGTCAAAAAATGGTCATAACCCACAAAATTTATGCAAGTTTCTTAGCCAGTTTTTAGCTATTGAAGTTTTAATAGTTATAGGAGTCCCTCATAGATATCTTCAGTTACTTAGGATTCTTATGAGTGATTAGTAGTTAGATTTTCTATTCATGGGGACTTTAGAAGACATTGATATTACGAAAGTCAGTAAATCAGTTGTGATAAGTTATACATAATCCTTCCTTTTCCTTCCTTCTTCAATATTAAATTCTACTTAAAATGGGATCCTGATCTTTGTTTAGAAGGATTCTAGCTTTATTCTAGATACTGATTGAAGAAGAACTGGAAAAGATGAGAATAGTGCTATAGAAACAAAACTACATAACATGCACATCTAACAGAAGTCTGTCTATCACACCTATTTTATAATCTCTAAGACTAAAACCTTGAACACATGATGAACCATAAAGAAGATATTGTATAACTGGAGTTCTACTAATTAATTAACCCACCAAGAAATACAAAAGAAACTAGAAAGTCTTTCTAAAGTTATACCTATAAGCTATAACTTCCAACAAGAACATGACATCTACTCGGGTACATATAGTTTCATAAACATATGAAATAAGATCATCAAGATCAAATATGAAGACAACAAGACATGCCATCAAGAATTTTTATTGATATATTGTAAACTATAACTAATTCAAGTCCATTTGACTGATGAAACTAAGGACTGTTCTACATCAATAAGCATATATAAATAACTAATGTATATCTATTATATGTAATACAAAAATGTAACTGCTCTAATGACTGACCGATAGGTTCTCAATCTGACAGGATATTAAAAAAAACATAACCCAGAACCAAGCATGATTCACTAAAAATGTATGCAATAGTCTATTTCCCAGGACAATTGACCAACATGCCCGTTCCCAAATAAATGGGTTCACAACAACACACATCATGCAGTCATGCTAAATGATGAGAATAACCAGACGATCCCTATTTGAACACCAGAAATAAAACTGAAAATAAGAATGCCAGAAAATTCGACAAAAGTATGATGATCTAGAAGCATCACATACCTGCATGGAATCGAGAAATACTTGAATGTTCCAGCACAAAATCACATAGATCTATACGTCCAAACATGTAGGCCCCTTTAGAAGACCTGCACCAAAATCATTTGTAAACAGAAATCAACTACTGCACTTCGTACGAAGCAGCCTGGCCATTCCGTTTAACTAACAACACACGAGATTATCAATACTGGATTTACCACCAAAGCCCACATCGAAAATAATATCACATAGACCTCCTCAACTCATTTTTAATGACAAAGGAACAAGTACAGTGACTGATATCTGTAGCAAACATACATAAGACATCCATAATTTCTTTTATTAGCATAAATATAAGGTTTTACATCCCGACAGGATGGGGGGCATCCCGGCCGTCCCGTGCCATTCCTGTAAGAAAACAGGATTGGGACAAGGTCGGGACTTCGAAAGCCATCCATGTAGGGAAAGAAGAAGAAAGAGGAAAGAAAGAACGGAAGATGGAAAAAGAAAAAAATGAAAGAAAAAAAACGAAAGAAAGAAAGGGAGAAGAAAAAGAAAGGAAGGAAAGAAGGAAGAAAGGAAAGAGAAGGAAGAAGAAAAAGGAAAAGAAAGAAAGAAAGGGATGACAAAAATATAGGAAAAAAAAGAAAAAAAGAAAGGTAGAAGAAAAAGAAAGAAAAAAAAAAGGAGAAAAGAAGGAGAGAGAAAGAGATGGAGGATATCTATCGAAATGCATGATCGGAACCGCTGTTGGGATGGGATGGAACAACGGGGCATCCCGTTCCATGAAGATACCGGGGCACCTCCATCCCATGGGATTTAAAATCTTGCATAAATATGTAATGTAGTATGCAGCGAGGAAACCTTTAGTCCAGCAAATCCATGGACTGACATAAATAGCAGCAACCATGAACCAGCACTCGGAAAGGCATGTTAAAAGAACTTGTATCAACAGATATCCATAAGTCAGGAAGCTTTCAGGTCAAAAATTTCTCAGATATTCTCTTATTGAAGTAATTTGCTGTCAGGTTCTAAGAGATGTGTCCACTAACAGATGAATTGACAATTACAGATGCATTTGGCATGCCATGACTATTGCAGAAATCCTTGAATTTCATATCATCATTTTTTTTTTTTTTGTTATAGTTACCTCAAAATTCTTAAATACTGAGTCCTTTATTATCATCATCTTACACACCATTCATTGTTAGCACTGCATCCAAAGCTTAGGTGGGTTTGGATGACCATGGCGTGTCTCATTAATTGAACCTTGGTATCGACTAGCAATGACACTAATCATAAAAGAGAACATGAGAAAAGGATATCCTTGAAGAAGGGAAGATAAGGAAAAGGACAGGAAGAAGAAGTGTTGCCTGGTTTTAGTTGATGTCGGTTGTTCTTGCTGCTGCCATGAAAGGTGTCGGAAAGGAGAAGGAACTTAGGAAACTGTAGCAGTTCTTTCTGTTGTAAACAACCTGCTGCTTTCAAGAAAAAAGGAGAGGGAAAAGAAAAGGATCGTGGAGAAGGAAACAGCAAGGAAGAAAGGGCAAAAGAAAAAGGAAACAGAGAGAGAGAGAGAGAGAGAAGTGAAAAAAGGGATATGAAAATTTTCGGAGTCAGAGAGACGCCAAAAATGAGAGACATGAGGGAAAAGGGAGACCAAAAGAGGAAAAAATTCAATGATTATCTGATAATAAGGCGAAGCTCCTATACATAGCCTAATTTTAATTTAAATAGACTAATAATCATGTAATAATCAAAAAATCAATTCACATGTGAGATGTTGTCAAAACACCATTCATAACATAATACAATAATAAAATATGCATCCCCCTTGAAATGAATACATCAGATAAATGCATCCCCCTTGAAATGAATACATCAGAATAAATCAAACTTAAAACTACCATCCATCCCAAAAAGTAGTTTCTCACTGTTTTATCTAATTGCAAAACATAATCTATAGTACTTTGCCATAAATAACAAATGTAGTATAGTTTTTCTGCCTTGTTCTGTTCCCAGAATCCTACTTTTTTACATTGATTTGATCTTCATTACCATTTTTATCCCCCTTCATATCATCGGTTCCTTCACCCTCACTTGCACTAACCCCTCCTCCACCATCACCTTCATATCTTACTTTTTCTTTTCTCATCCCCACCACCATTCATAGCTCCTCCAGTTCAAGATCTTTTGAATGGGGTATCCCTCTTCATTACCACCTTTCCACTGCACTCCTTAACCTGATTTCACTCATAGCCTATTGTCATCATCAATGAGCATCCACCACTAGTGTTGTGGTCATCTCACCCACTTAACTATCCATAGTTATAAAGTACTTCAATGTATCTGTTCTCCAAATGAATTCAGCTATATTAAGCATAAAATGATCCTTTTTATCAGCTCTTGCTGCCTTTTGGGAAGGTCTGAATTAGCTAGAACTATATGACAAGTTAATAACCACCTTTCAAAATTAAACATAGCTTCTCACTCATACCTTATAGGACAGAATATGATCTACTAAGATACCTTTGTCCCAATAAAAAATGATGTATCTACTTTACCTTCTATGGAGAACATGATTCCTTATGATGTCATATCCAAGGTTGCCCATATGTAGGCACCACCAAGCTTCTCTCATACATTGCTTTTCTAAATTTTGATTTTGGCCCCTTCAAGATAATTCTTGTAGGTAAATTTTGTTAGAATGCTCTTTCTTGTTCATGCACAGGTTACCTCATAGCATGTTCATCTTGTAGAAGAATATGTCATTTTGAGTCATGGTCAAATTCAAGCCATATTCACCCTCAGAATTTTTGTTTTTAAAAAGACTTGAGGCTGCTTTATATTGGCACAAGGTCTCCAGATTAGCCCAGTCCCTATGGGATTTGAGCTGGCCTACTCCAAAGCTATTTTTGGGTTGAATATAGGCCTAGCCCAGCCTGTAATCCTATAATTTTGTTGGTTGTACTGACCCAACCACGAGTCCCATAGGATTTTCACGCCAATGATCCAAACAGGGCCTAATAGAGTTTCTGTTATTCATGTGGTTGGTAGTTTCTTGGCTCTCTGTGCTTCATTCACTATGACACCTATTTAGACATCCATATACATACACATTACAGCATAGAGTTAGCTGGGGCATTTTCTTCACAATGTTTGTCGTTCTTCGTTCATTCATTTCACTGTATTCAAATAATGTGTCATCTGAATTCCATCCCCCTTTTCAAGACCGAGCAAAGCATATGGCAAGCAGCACTCATTTTGTCGATGATTCTCACCCTTATCTTTTTTCTCACCATACCACTCCAGGGCCACCTTTATCCTGCACGATGTAGAAGTTGGCTTGACTCCTACAGTTATTGCAATGGATCAAACAGAAAAGCTTGTGTACATGGCAACTCAAAGCACAGTGAGACAGAAGCACTAATTTACAACTATCTTTACAAAAAGACGCACCATTTTTTCTCAACTAGTAAATCAAAACTGGAGCTACAGCTATTCTGATAGCTTGGTAATGATTTCTACATTTGAAACACCAAAGCATGTTGAAAAGCCCTCAACAGCATTCTTCTCTCTCTTAGTAAGAAGGATGTGATCAAAGCAGTCAATATCTGAAAAACATGCATCCAAGTCCATATTAAGAACCTAGGGGTCATAAACCATTTATTTTTTTCCAATTTCCTTACAAAACCGCTTCCACTTCCTCCTATTTCACTAGTTGGCAGACTCGAAGTTCATAATCCAGTGTCACGAGTCACGTACAAAACTAACAAAGACGTAATTGTGCTATATACTGCAGTGTTTTGACCTAATATTAGCCGCAATCATCATCTTACATAAAAAAATGACAATGTCCTTCTCAAGGGAGAAAATTCTTGCGCGAAAATCAAAGAAAGTTTTCATTACCAGAAAAGAAAAGCAAAAAAGAAAAAAAGTAGCAAAGAAAAAGCCTTTTTTTTTTTTACTCTGAGAAGGAAAGCAAGGAGAATCCTATGGAGCACTTCCTACGCATAAAACAATAGAGAATTCAAGCAAAATCGATGGATGGATTTAAAGAAACTTACACGTCCAATTGTTCGATGACGGTGCCATTCTTGAGGACCTCGAGGAAGAAAGGGTAGCCGGGGCGCTCGCTCCACGGAGGAATCGAGTAAGGAACCGCCAATTTCCCACGTTGGGATCCCGAGGAATCAGATTTAGGGTTAGGATCCGGGCTACTGCTAGGTTTTTCGGGTTCCTCCTGGACTGAGTCCGCGGCCGGCGCACTGGTCTCCTCCGCGCGAGCTCCATCCTGGGCGCTGGTCTGCGCGTCCTCGCCAAGGGTTTGATCGGCAATCGGGGGCTCAGGGCTAGGATTAGGGTTTTGAGAAGGGGGAGGACCCATGGGAACCTTCATGGTTTCGGAGAATTGGGAGGAAGAAGCAGCGCGGCGAGGGAGCGGATGGCCTCCTTCCGGAACGATGTTTCGTTTTCTCGAGCGGTATTAAGTCGGTGGAACCCTACGCTGCGTGATTGGGTTCGGACTTGGGACCAAGAAATCGGACTTGGGGTCGGTAACCGCTAATAATACGTGTCTTCGTGTTTGAATTCTGTTAGGTGGATACGCGGTAGCTAATCACCATCTAAATAGATTTAACTATAGAGATCCGTCCCCTAATCAGATAGTGCTCTCATGATTGATGAGATAAAAGTAATGGAAGGAGTGAATGAGAGAGCTCTGAAAGGGGTAACTTTGTTTCAATATTACATTTTCAAAATAAATTTGTTATGGTTAAGCTTTTTTTTTTTTCTTATTTAGAATATGTTTATAGATGTGACTATAATCTAATGCTGATCGGCTACGTGTAAAACATTGCCGGAGTTACACAACATAGGCAGAGTTTGCCAAGCATAGATGACGTTAAAGGGGACTAGCATAGGATAAATTGAGTAGACGATTTAGATCATTTAGATATTCACAAAATAAGCTGAGGAATTCTAATGATATAAAAAAGTAACTTGATACGTATAAAGGGCAAAAGATGTAAAGGTAGATTGAAAATTACATAGAATAAAATAGTATGGAAGGGCATAAAAAGGATTCATATAACCAATCTCAACTATTTTGGGGATTAAGGCTTAGTTAAATGGAGTCAAGCACCTTTTGGGGTCGCTAACCAAATAAAGGTATCTACCACTTTATTGATGGTTTTTGGAGGGTTAATTGCATAACTTTAAGTTATTTATTCTTTAACTAGTAGTCAAATGCTACCTTAATAAATTATTTTCATAAATTTTAAGGTGTCAACTATAAAAATCAGTAGATATATGATTAGCCAAGTTAAAAAGACTGACAACATCAAAAACTATTACCCAGACTGCATGTAATCCCTGCTCTCAGCGACGATGCTATATACGACATGTGTTGTAATATAAAAGTTTGATTTGTGATTTATCACTTTATGGAGGGGATAAAACAACTTTGTTAATGGCTTTCAAAAACAAGCTTTTCTCTGTGGCAGGGAGCCACATGTCGTCCCACATATAAAGAAACACCCATGACTAATTAGTGTAATCTCAATTGTGAAAGAAGAGTAAATTTCCACCAAAGACCAAACTCCCTTCTGACCCATGAAAAAATGTTGGGGAGCATAACTATTTCATTTATATTATAAATTTTATCATTTTGAAGAAATTTCTATCTTAATTATAATAGGATATAGAGCCTGGGACAGTTTGATTCTCCATATTATATCTTGGAAGATAATTTGCTTTTCCATGTCATATCTTGGATGCATCACACAATCTGGTTGTGCACATTATATGATGCATCACACGTGTCAACACTAATTTACAAGGATGAGAAAACTTTACCGCTAGTAGTTTTTTTTCCCCCTATTAATAGAGTTTTCTGTTACGGTCAAGAGCTCATGGCTCGACACGTGAGGTATTGTCAACTTTGACTCATTGGACTTACAATTTTATTCTTAAAAAGATATCTCACGTGAGAAAGTTGATTCTTTTCTATATAAACCAGAATTTCTCTTGACCCACAACTAGTGTGAAACTAATGATGCCTTTTTTCTACATCACAATACCTTCTTAACTGAAACCTAATTGGACTCTTTGAGAAATCATCTCAAAAGACATTCTCCCAAATATTGTCTTCAAAACAATTTTTGAACTTTTTAAAAAAGAGGGACAAACTTTCAAGAGCTGGGAAACCAGTTCAGTTTTGTTTGTTTGTTTTTATTATTTCATGGCAATCCAGTTATGGTATTATTGTTCGCCAAACCGTAAATTGAGGATGAGGATGGGAAACTAGAGAGATGGCGCAAGGGTATGTTCGATGCTGCAAGTTGGACAGCATGTTTTCCTGCTTACTACAACGACCCCTTCCATGGTGTTTGTTTTGCTGCACTCGCAAAAAATGCAAGTTCTTCAGTTCCAAAAGTTGAATACAGCTAGAGTTGATGCAACTTGAATTGCAGTAGTTCTAGCTCAACTCCTCCACTTTCTCTCAGTGACAACAGTAAAGGCCCACAACAGACAGAGGCAATCTTGGTAACCACACATTTCCCAAATACCAACCAGCCAATCTTTTCTCATCCATTTTCTTTTATGATTAAAATCATTTTCCATTACATAATAAATGCATGAAAAAAATCCAGAATGCAGCAAACCTTCTGAAATCTGTTACATGCTACATAGAAGCTTGTAAATTAGTCAGCCTCAAACCAGAGGTGAACCAGCCTTTTTATCGGTGTTTCACCAATTAGTGAGATGAAACCTTTTACAACTACCAGTAAAATGGAAAGCAAAGGCGGTATGACAGGTTAGCAAATAGATCAGTACACAATTTTCTCAACAGATTAACATTCCTTTGTAAAATGGTAGGAAGCTCATATTATGTTTCATATCATCTGCCTCCATGTCCCAAACTTTAGAAAACTGTCAAGACCAGAACAATGAAAAAAAAAATGCCAGACTTTCTAATAGCAAATCATATCACACTTAACTATTGATCAAATAATTTTGATCATATATTTTATAAAGCATACAAATTGGAGTTTACACAGTCAACCAGTACATAATCAAGTATAAAGGTCGATCAAGTTACAATTTATCCAATAATTTATGATTCTAACTCCAACTTCACCCTTTGTTACAAGGATACATTGTGCAATAACCTCTAACACAAATCTACAATAATAATATATGAGTCTGACAATACATTGTTTGCATACCATTCATGGTATGTAGATTGACTAATATTTGGAGTTGCCTTCTACTATTGAACTAAACAAACTTAGACCATGTCCACAAATGTGGGTGCCCTAGTAACCAATGTTACCAACCAACATATGCAAGTTACTTGCACATATCAAGGATCACAGAACTTAAGACCAAGTCAAGGCTTTGCCCTTCTTGAAGAGAGAATAGGCATCACTATATATAGCTATTGCATTTGACAGCACAGCAAGGACAATCATGAAAACAGATAAGATCTTATCCCACTTGGTCGCGATGCCATGGGGATCCCTGAAATAAGACAAAATATATCACAAGTAAAATATAGGAACCCAGTTGATAGCTAAACTATGGAAAGAAACAAATCACCCAAGCATCAGAGGCTCGGACGGCAAAACAGCAAATGTGTTCGTGCATGTGTCTATGTGTGTCTGACATCTCAAGATAAGGTGCAGAACATGCTTAAAAGGTCTATAAATGCACACATATGAATACATACACCAGTGCATTTTGTGTATGGTGTTTGTGCATGCACATCAAACTTGAAAGCTACGAGATTATAGACAGAACCATAAAGCAACACAGCAATTGTAGCGATCCAGAAATAAACCACTATATATTAATAGTATAAATCCAGAACTCCTTAGTCTAAACAGATGTTCTTAAAGTTATCCATCAGCTCATAACCTAAATAATGGTGAGTAGTAACAGTGATATAATTCATTTATAGCAATGTATTGTTTCGATATAATTTTCAGCAAGCTTTTAAATCTCATAGGAATGGGTGTCCTGGTTTCTCCATGGATGGAGACGAGATGCTGTCCTTACCCTATCCCAATGGCCATCCAGGTAGAGCATCTCGATAGGTACCCTGCATGGCTGCATCCCTCTCGCCTTTATTTTTTCCTTTCTTTTTCTCTTTCTTTCTTTTTCTTTCTTTCCTTTTTTATTTTTTCCTTTCTTTCTTTCCTATTCTTCTTCTTTCTTTCCCTTCTCCCCTATTTTCTTCCTTCCTTACTTTTCCTTCTCCCTTCCTTTCTTTTTTCTTCTTCTTTTTTCACTTCCTTCTTTCCTTGCTTTCTCTCCTTTTCTCTCTTTCCTTCCTTCATTTTTTCCTTCTTCTTTTCATCCTTTCTTTCTTTGATCTTTCTTCTTCTTCCTAGACGGGTTGAGAAGTCCTGGTCCCATTTTCTAACAATAACGGGATGGGACAACTGGGACAGCCCTCATCCTGCTAAGATTTAAAACATTGATTTTCAGAAGTTTGTTACTTCCTTGTCCTTCCTATGTTTAATTTTTTTAAGTTAAGCAAAAGAGCTAGAATCACATTAGTTCAATGAAGCCATAGCTAGTTTTGCATCATCAGATCATGCCATGATAAATAATATGGCCATGATTATATATGAGAACTCACCTGAGGGTAATGGCAGCTGGGAAAATAAATCCAATGCAAACAGCAGCTGTTGCGCCGGTGAATTGAAAGGCATCCCAGATGCTGGGAATAAAATTTGCAGCCAGGAAAATGACAGAGAGAAGTCCCACTGTAATTAGCGCAAACCTCTGGTTGTCAGAAGAAAAAGGCCTTGCTGAAGGAAAGAGGAGTCCATCCAAGTTGAGGCGCAGTGCGTGGAAGATGATGGGGAACACAAGCATGAGGTGGACAGCATAGCTCACTCGGACAGCATCATTGAGCAGAGAGCTATATGGGATACCAAGGTTGGAGTCAAAGTTGGCGAGCACATCATCAAGAATGGATTCACCGAAGAGGAGGAAACCAAAGAAGCTTGTAGCTATGTAGACAGTAGAGCAAAGCACCAGTGATGTCCACACAATGGGCTTGATCTGGGAGGAGTCATCAAGTTCATTTTCTACAGTGTGAACTGCAGAATTACAAAAATTTTCACTTTAACCAATCAGATTTAGTATCCATTACTTGTGGAACAAATTTGGACCTTGGTAACTTATGAACACGCTACTTTATATTGAACAATAAAATTTTAGATTTCTAAAAAGATGTATAGTAGCAAAGGGAACCTAACTTTTCTTTAAGAAGGCAATCTTATTCTTACAAAATATAGACATTGTACCAAATCTGTGATGAAAAAGTAGCAAATATAATACCAAGAGTGCTCATACCATTGTAATGGCAGATATATGCAGTTACCAGAACAGGGACTACCGTGAAAAGGTTCCAAACAGATGCCAAATCAGGTATACTTGGAAACAACTTGGGCGCTGAAATGCTTCCACTCAGCAATTTTACAATAGCTATCCCAGCAGTAATTACAACAAAAACTACTGCTAGTGCAACAGATAAGGCAGATGTGAATCTTAATGAATCTGCAGGAAAGGTAGCAGAATTCTCAATATCAGTATAATAAAAAAAGGATTTCAAATAATTAACTTCCCTGGAGGGATTAATTAATTCAGTAGATAGCATGTGATGATTTAACTAGTCAAGCCACACTCACCTATATGCTTGAAACATGCCAATGGAGCAAAAATTGCTAGAGCAGTGACCAGAAGAACAAAAAAGCGACCATTCCACCAGTGCTCCCCAAACCATCCTTCCAAAACACCAGAATGGTGAACCCCACTGGAAGATGTTCCAGAAAGCACGTCACCTTAGAGGAAAAAAGAAAACATGATCCTTCATGTTAGAATCATTGAATGCTACCTATGTACACTGCATTGGGTGCATCAAGCAAAATCCATCTTCAACAATATGATGTAATTCGAGTAATATATCCTCTTGCTATCTTATTCAATGCAACCAGTGAAGGAAGTAGTGCATGCTTTTAATACACTAAGCATTGCTTGTAGCAAGTTATGTAAAAGGATTATTTCACTTGAAGCAAGATTTATTTAAGTGTTTCAAGACAATATCAGAATAGCAACTAATTCCAAGAAGTATCATGATCATTCTAAAGAACCAGCATGTTGTTTAAGAAGATAATGTAACTTCTCGAAGATAATTAAGACTTGAAGGGCTTAAACAAGAACCAAATTTCCTATGACACAAAAAGGAACTAACACGCAATAACATAATATCCATGTATGACTCATTTGTCTACCGGTCATGGGACTGCAGGCAAGTTACGTCCGCAAGGAAACTTACAAAACGAGATATTTGATTAAGTTATCAAAGGTATACAGAATATGAACTGTCTGATGAGACCTGTTAGACAAATACACTTTTTTTTTTTTCCATCTCTTGTAGAAACAACATTATCCAAATCATGGACATTGCTTTCACTGCCTCAATTCAGTATAAATATATATATTTTTTTGATAGGCTTCTTCAAGATCTGAATATATCAAATGATAACATGCAAAACTATTTCCTAAAAAAAACCAATGTACATCACATCTCTGCATGAATTTATAGAATGCAAAAAACAGCCAATAAAATTATATGCGGGACAGGAAAGAGAGAATTTCTTCATCGAATGTCATACCAATGATGATCATGTAGACGATCAACACGCCCACATTATTTATGATCACACAGATCTGAAGCAGCATCTTCCCGACTTTTCCAAATGCATCCCCCATAACTCCTGCATAGGACACTGTTTTCCCTGCCCGGCTGAACCTGATCAACATCTCAATTGAGGCCTCAGTTAGGAAAGCAAAGAATATGATCATGGCAATTCCTGGCAGCAGCCCTACGACCTTCATGGTGGCCGGGAGAGCCATGATTCCAGCTCCCACAATGGTCGTCGATAGGTTGAACACAGCCCCAGAAAAAGAAGCTCCATTAAACTCATCAAACCCTCCATCTCCCTCGCGTTTGGTTGGAAGCAGGGGAGATTTCTCATCAAGAATCTCTTTGTTACTTCGTCTTCCCTTATTCTCAGCCGGGGAAAGGCCTCCAATGGTCATCTTTGTTCACCTCAAGTTGCAATTTTGCAGTTTTAAATTTGAGGATCTGAAGCAAACTTTAGTTAGATTATAATGACCAAGGAATATTATCAAAAACGTTTGGAACTAAGATCTAAATCCGAACCGCAAGAACTTTACCAGGATAAGATCAAAAAGATTTCAAGATATTCTGGAGCTAAAATTTCGAGAATTTTGAACTATTCAAAAGTTTTAACTCTAGGAACCTAGGAATATTAACACAAATGCACAGAAAAATCACTTTACCAGGATGGCATCAAAACAAAAAAGAGATTTCAAGACAGTTTTGAGCTGAAAGCTCGAGAATTTTGACCTATCAAGGAGTCGCGATCTGAGCTTCAGAAGCGTGTGGCTTGAGATCGAAACCACAATAGCCGAATCTCGAACTTAATTTTAGGATGTGGGTAACAATATCCCAGATTCTTATGGGAAGATCAGCTAAAAAACCTCACGAAAAGCAAAAATCGCTGAAAAAACAAAGATTTTTGCTCTCCCAAATCCACAAATCTTAAAATATCCGAAGCGAAAGTGTCAAGGATCAATCTTTGGATCGATCAGCATGGCTAAAAGACAGAATAACAATCTTAATTGAGAAAGAAGCAAGAGAGAAGAAGAAGAAGATAACAAGAGCCTTTCTTCCTCTTCCGCGATCTATAAAAAGCTCAGGGATAATCTATCGTATCGTTTAAGTTTCCTATTGTTCTTATTCCGGATTAGACCCGAACGCTATTTCTACGAAGGGGTGCAAGTCGAAGGGATCATATTCAATTCTTTTTCATATCTGAAATTATTTAAATATAGTTAAAAATTAATTTAAATTTATATTTATAAAAAAATATAGATAAAGATAAAAAATTATTTGATTCATATCTATATATATTTTTAATTAATTTATAATTTTATCTAATTTTATATAATATTTATAAATATTTAAAAAAATATAATTATATTAATATGTTATTAATTTGATTTATGATTTACTTAGTAAATATTTAATTTTATGATTCAATTTATATCCGTATTTATATCGATACTTTCAGTATCTGGTTTATAGCTTTATCTGCTTCAAATAAATATGGATATAAATTTTTTGCATTCAATATTTATATCGATTTCTATATTCGTCAAATAAGATATATATGGATATGAATATATTCATATCTTATCCGGTTTTAATCCTAAATTTTTATCATTTTTAAGAAAGAAATTATGAGATTTTTACTAGTTCTAGTCTATTATTGATGGCAAGGTCGAACTCTGTTCAAAGGAAGCAACCGATGAGCTTGACTAAAATGAGATTTTCGATTGTCAAAGATAAAAAAAAAAAAAAAAAATTTCTTCCTCCTCTTCGACTCTAGACAAGAGAAGAAAAAGTTAGGAAGACAAAGAGTGCAAAATTATCTCCATAATTTAAATTATTTACCACATTAGCTACATTATGAATAGATAAATCAATGCCATTTATCTTGAATCGGACGGTCAGAAAAAGATCAACAATAAAAAGATTGAAACATGATTTTGAAGTATTATAAGAAAATCCAATTTTCAAAATAAGTAATTTCTAGAATACACCTAAACTTCTAATTATTTGCAGCATCAAATTAATTTTTTATTTTAAAATTATTTTTATAATTTAAATTATTTATCGAATCAGTCATACGTATATTCGATTAAAATTAATTATGAATAGATAAATTAGTACCGTCTATCTTGAATTGATTAATTCAAAAAAAATTAATAATAACAAGACTAAAAATAATTTTAAAGCACGGTAGTAAAACCTTTCCGTAATTGATTTTCTTTTTTGGTAAGCAATAATTATTGATTATGCTAAGCAAAAATAGAAGCTGATAACTATTAGGGAAAAAAAAAAAAAAAAGACAACAGTGCACACTCTTCAATAGGGTCTGATTTAAAGCTCCTCACGAAAATGCAAGTCCATCACATCGGTTAGCTTCTAATGAAAAGGGAAAAAATCTTGGTAAATTGCACAAAAGAAATCCCACCCTGACGTAGCACTATTATGGCATTACTTGATTTAATCGAGTTCTGTGGAAAATTTTTTAAAAAATTACCCGAATAAACGATGCATCCATCATGGCATTATTCATGTAAAAATGCATAAATAACAATCCTGAGCATGACCAACGTGGCAATTAGCAACATGGGAAGTAGCAGTGACGAGCCGTTATTCAACTTTTTAATTGCTTGCAAAATTTTATGTTGCTTATTTTTTAAATTTATTTACTATATTATTAGTTGATTATAGTTTGATATTGTCTTGACATAAAATATTCTACAGCATAATTTCATATCATGGTATCTGACACCATGGCTCATGTTTAAATTGTTGGGACATAGGTCAAAATTATCAGAGAAATGAGAATAAAATAAACTGCACCTTTTAAAATTAAAAATGCTCAATATTTCCTAAGCTGTACTTCTCGGCCAAATGGATGCCGACAGCAGCATTTAGAGAGCACGAATCATGAGGTCCAGCTGTTCCACTGAAAATAGCCAAGGAACGAGAGATGTTACACCGGGTCAATCACCAACAGCACTGGTTTCCTTAAGTTGTCGTATTATCGTGATGATGATGGGCACCACGGTGGCCTTTCTTCTTTTACTTTTAGCGGGACGCTATCTGGGTCCCACATGTCGGCGCGAGGATTCCCGTTTGGGTCCACATGTCGCTGCCGGTTATCGCCCACCGCTGGTTTAGGCTTTCCGTTTGGGTCCCACACGGCGCCATTTGCCTTTTTTTTTTTTTTTGCATAACTTTGCTGATACGGATCGCATCTTTCACATGCGGCCAAATTTTGCTGATACGGACGTTGTTTATCTGCCGTGTCAAAGCCCCATTCTGATAAATACATTGGCTGCTTTTATGTTAATATGGAGATTTTTTTTAATATAATCCGGATTAGAAAATATTGGATTGATATAAGTTATTGTTGAGATTTAAAATTAAGTTGTAATCTAATTAAAATTTTATTTTTAATTGAAGATTTTAGGATTGTACTCTTAATATTATTTTATTTAATTATTTTCTTATAAAAATTACTAGAATTTGCCTGAATGGATCTTTAGTTTGTGAGCCCGGATAAAAGCCAAATTTCTATCATCGTGGTGGTCTATTTAAAAGGATGTTTGGTATCTTCTTAATATGTGAAACAATAATGTAGAAGTCGATGGAAAAGTGTATGGAAAGAAAAAGAGAATATATCATCTATGCAAGACTTTTTTGTGGAGGATCTTTATGAGGTTTTGATTTTTATTTTTTTTGAATAAATTTATTTATTTTTTAATTTTTTTTTACAAAATCATTTTTTCTTATGATTCTCTTTATATATTTTTTTTATTATTTGATATTTATTTTGAATCTTGAGTTGGCATGGTCGATTGACTACGTATAGTATATCAATCTACATACTATCAAAGTAAGGATTTTGATATTGATGGTCCATATATTTGTGGCGTTACATGATATCAGAGCTAAAGATTTGAGATTTATGGCTCATCTATTTATGACTCTACATGATATTAGAACTAAGGATTTGAAATTTATAGTCTATTTGTTGGTGGCTCTACATAGTATCAGAGCCATAGACTTGAAGAGTGGTTGAGCGATTTGCAATTTCAATCAGATTTATTCGGGATGTAGTCTTGTGGAGTGACGACTTGATTATTGGTGATTCCTATATTTGTAACATGGTGTGGTTAAAGAGCTTTCATTAATTCGTTGTATGGTAGTGCAAGCATTTGGACTCTTATTTGGTGATTCAATGAGTGAATTATCATAGTTGATGATATTACCTTCTCTATCAGTGGATTTAGTTATGAGATGCATTATCGTACCAATATTAAAAGAGCTATTTTTATTACTATTATTTATCTTTGTAAGTTGAACAACATCAGTTATGCATATTAGAAGGCTCCTATCAGGTCTTATTTGAAATGCCAACATTTATGAAATATTTTGGATGAGTCAGAGATGATACCAATAGATGAAATTGTGAGAAGAAAATAAAATTTAAACTCTTGAAAGATAATATGGATTCTTCAAATTTTAGTTGACAAAGAAATTTTTTTCATATTCAGAATATAAAGGAGCTAAATGAAGCATGGGATATTCTTACAGTTGTCCACTCAAATTCATGTAAGCCAAAACTTTTTAAATAAAAAATACTACAAAGATGGATTTTGGTTCTAGGCTTTTTCAAAAATTTTAAAGAGGAACAAAATTGATTTAAAGATGAATATTTAAAATAAGGGGAGCTTGATTAGTTAAAGATTAGAGCGACTTCTCAAGACTTGGAACAAAAGGTTGATCAGCTTAAGGACTAATCAAGTCCAGAATAGAATCTTGAGCATGAGAAGCTTGATCAGATGGCTATTATATCAAGTTCAAAAAAGATAGTGATCGAAGAATTTGCTAATTTTGAAATTATTCACGAAGAATTAAAGGATGCTATAGTTGTTCTGATTATGAAAATATATATTGGGCAATAAAATCATGTAGAATAGTCTTATGTTGAAACTATTCAAGATCTGGATGTTTCTTATGGAGATTTAGTAAGCTATAAAGATAAAAACTGGTTGATCTTGAAGTAACTTTGGAGATCGAGAAACAAGAACTATGCTTGGTGAAGATGATTCACATTGTGCCTTGGTATCGGTTGATTTTGAAGCTACTCCAAAATTTGAGCTATTAGAAGACTTTATGCATGAGGAGTTGACCGTATATTCAAAAGAAGCCAACTATGGCAGATACTTGAAGAAACATAAGTGGGGGCATGTAGATATGATCAAATTTTTATTTTTGATTTTATTTGTGTGTAGATAATGACCGATGTTCATAGTTATTGTAAGCAACAACTTGATGTTCGTTGGGATGAGCTAGATTCTTGAAGACGTTTCAACATCATGACTATAAAGCCAATGCCAAGAAGAAGTATTGCAAGACATCATCCGACATATGCATCGAAGAGAATGAACCACAAAAGAATTAATATTAGAGCCAACGAAGGGGTTCCATTATTTAATTGCTGATTCAACAAATTGTTATATATTGCTATTACTACGGTAATGATGGCAATAGCTATGATGGCACTTCATGACATCGATAACTTCAGCATTATTAGTATGGACTTTGTAACGAGGAGAAGTGTTGAGATTCGTTACCAAATCTCCATCCAACTAGGATTCCATTTTTAGTTGATCATTAGTTTTAATGACTTCAAAATTATATTCTTAATATTATTTTATTTAATTATTTTCTTTTGAAGGTTGTTAGAATTTGTCCTAGTGGATTTTTGGTTTGTGAGTTATGATGATCTATTTAAGGGAATCTTTGGTATCTCCTTAATATGTGGAAACATGTAAAGAATGGTGTAGAAGATGGTGGAAGAAATATATAGAAAGAAAGAGAGATGAGAGATTATTTGTATGCATGGAGACTCTTTGATGAGAGATCTTTATGAGATTTTGATTTTTATTCTTCTTTAAATAAATTTATTTTTTTCTCCCTTCTTTTTTTCTACAAAATCAATTTTTCTCGTGATTCTCAGCATATATATTTCTTTTCGTTTGGTGTTTATTTTGGATTTTAGAATGGTACAGTCGATCTACTATGTATAGTATGTTGTTCTATAATTATGTCTAAATAAAATGTATAATTAGTGAATCTAGCAATAAGGGTGGCAATCGGGTCAGATCGGATCATAAACGGATCGAGTTAGATGTGGGTCGAATCAAAAAATATCAAACCTAAATCCGATCTGTTTATTAAACAGATCCGATTTTCAAGCTGGAACCTGACCCATTTAATAAATAGGTCATCCGATCCGATCCGTTTAATCTGTTTATTAAACAGGTAACCTGTTTAACCAATCCGATCTAATTCGTTTAACTTGTTTATCATTTAACCTATTTATTAGATGAACAATCTATTTAACTAACCCAATCTGACCCGTTTCATCTATTTTTAAATAAGACAAACATCATAATTTACAAATAGCCAGTATGTTTAATTCAAGATAAAATATATCATTTTAACCTAGAAACACATCATCCTTAAAGGAGAACAAATACTGTCACTGTTTAACATATGATCATTTTAAATAATATAAAGCATGAGGAGAAAATTTGCTTAATTAAAAAAAAAAAAAGAAGATACAATAGTAGCACATACAGAAGATTCAAATAGGAAACAATATTAACTTTAAGTCAAATCCCATCACCAACCATATGCAGAAACTCATCTTGGTACCTGCATGAAAGAAAGAAAGATGAAGAGGAGGCTCAGATTTAGTATTTCATCTGTAACTAAATCAAAACAATAACAATCAGTTGCCTGTAGAAGAAGGTTATCCAAGATTATTGCTGTTAGAAATAGTCAAATCAGCAAAAAGATATTCCAAAATTATCATAGCCTTCCTACATAAATCTTAAAATAAATCTTTGTACCTAGGCTATACTGCACATTTTGACATTCAGCATAAAAAATAGATATCAAAAAAATATAAAATAGTAACTGTTGAGACAATTCAACCGACCTCTGATTCCGACTCTAAATCAGCTTCATAAACATAGTATACCGACTCACAATCAGTTGACCGACCGACAGTCGGCTATTCTCAGTCATCAATAGATAACTATGATAATTCAGTTAATATCCAACCAATGATCATCGGTATATCAGAGTTACCTACTGATGCTCATTCGGATCTTCACGACTACCGACATATAGTCGGCTTATCTTCCCACGATCACATAATGTCGGAATGTGTGGAACCTACATATCTAATTGTTATAAATGGTTATCAGCTACGTGTTACGATCATTAGTGGGCATAAACAGCCCATTAACTCCATGATTATGGCTCGATAATTGGGATAATTGCCCTTTAGTGCCATAAAAAGTAGGACCACATGCTCTACGGTTACATCTAAATCACCTATAAAAGAGAGATAAATAACAGCATTGGTAAGATAATTCTGAATCAAGACTCTGCTATTCAAAATCTTTATCTGCTATTCATCACTTTTCACTGACTTAGGCATCAGAAGGTCTCCGCTGGATACAATTCTGATCAGTATGGACTTCTTTTGTAGATGCTCTTCTTCGGCGACAGATGCAAAAAAAGATTGACCACAACAGATTGACGCGTCAGGAAGAGGGTCGATACAAGCAACCATGATAAAAATCAGAGCTCAACAATCAACAGGATCGATGAGGCAGTCTTCCCACCGGAAAGATGTTTCTCCCTCACCTCTATTGGCAGAGCCCAACTCTTCGCGTCTTATGGTTACCACAGACACACAAATTGCTGCATTAATGCAGCAAATGAAGGTATTAACGGAGGTGGTCCAAAGCCTTCAGTAGCAACAAACTTACCAGCAGTAGCAGCTATCGGTGGAGGAGCCGATAGCTCATTTAGTACCATCTAGATATAGCCGCCATCCTCCACGGCATTCACCTTCCTCATCTTCAGAGCGGTGACCGTCTTGACACTCTCATCAAGACAGGCAACCACGTTCTCGACACTCTTATTGTGCCGTCCATTCTTCACGGTATTCTCCCTCTTCTTCTCGTGTACATAGTATCAGGAAGGAGAAAAGACCGCGTACACTTTCTGCTTCTCCATCCTCAAATTCTTCGAGAGATTCTACCCTCGGATTGTCCCAACAAGGGCGGCTCGATGACTATGAATGCAAGTTCAAAGAGATCGACCGCCAACTTGCTCGACTTCAGATGGAATGTAAGAAATCTTTTAGTGATTACGACTTCTACACTGTCCAACCTCTTTTTTAACACATCCTGGACGAACCGATTCCATCTCAGTTCAAGATGTCACAGATGGAGCCATATGACGGCTCCACCGATCCAATCGATCATTTGGAGAGCTATAAGGCTCTCATGATGATTCAGGAGGCAACCGACATCCTCTTATGCATCGACTTTTCGGTAACTATTTAGAAGATTATTCGAGCCTGATATTTCGAGCTTCAATCGGGGAGCATCAACTCCTTCAAGCAGCTCAAGCATTTTTTCGTGGCCTATTTTAGTGCTAGCCGAAAAGTACCATAGACATCAGACAGTCTCTTCTCTATTAAGCAAGGCGAGACAGAGATGTTGAGAGATTTTGTAGCTCATTTCAATCCGACTACATTTGAGATCAGGGACCTCAATGAAGATATGGCCATATCGGCTATGAAGAGGGGTCTGAGAGGATCCAGATTTACTTATTCTCTAGATAAGACTCTCCTCCGGACCTATACAAAATTTTTGGAGCGCGTATACAAGTATATTCGCACAAATGAGGGTGCTTCTGACTGACGCCAAACAGAAGAAAAAGGTCAGAAAAAGAAATAGAAGAAAAGTGGAGCTTCGATCGAATCAAGTAGGCCGACTACCAATAAGTGAGCTTCACCTCGACGACAGAGTCTGAAGCCAAATAGCTATGACATGTATGACTTCTATACTCCTCTTTCTGCTCTCCATGCGCAGATCTTGATGAAGATCGAAAGAGAGGAGTATCTTCGACACCCCCTACCAATGAAAGCGCCATCGAAGAGCTGTGATAGAAAAAAGTACTGTCAGTTTCATTATGATCATAGATACGATACCGAACAATGCATCCAACTCAGGGATGAAATAGAGGTCTTGATTTGATGAGGCTATCTCAAAAAATTTTGACGAGGCTACTTTGAAAAATTTTGATGAGGCTACCTCGAAAAATTTCGACGAGATCATCCGACTCAATCTCCCACCAACCAACAGCCTCAGCCACAAGCTAAGGAAACGATCAACAATCGACCAACAGCGGGAGTCAGTAATATGATTTCTGGATGACAGAAAAATTGGAGGACAACTTTCGAAGAAGAGTAGGCGAAGAAACGATGACTTGATAATATAATTTTTTTTTCAAAAGATGATATCCAGAGAATACAAACTCCCCATGATAAAAAAAATTCTAGTGGATAATGGAAGCTCAACGGATATTCTTTTTTACTCGATTTTCTCTCGAATGCAACTACTGACTGATTGACTCAGAAGAGTTTCGATGTCATTAGTCGGTTTCACTGGGAATGCAGTTATAGTGGAAGGAGAAATCACTCTCTCATTAATCACAGGAACAGATCCACAACAAAGTACTGTTCTCTTGATATTTACGATTGTCCAAGTTTCCTCGACTTATAATGCCATGCTTGGATGATCTACACTTAATGTCCTGAGAGCAATAGTTTCAACATATCATTTGCTGGTCTGATTTTCAATAAGAAACGGAGTCGGAGAAATATATGGAGATCAATAGCTTGCTCGATGTTGTTTCTTGATCTCCACCCAAAATAATCAATCTGAAGACTCTTTGTCTGTCGATAAATTGGATCAAAAAGAAAATGAAGAGAGGAGTAAACTAGCGAACAACTGATTTCCATCCTGTTGAAAGAAGAAGATTCTGAAAAGACAGTCCAAATTGGATCGTAACTGTCTGATCTGAAGCAATAACAATTGATAAATCTACTAAGAACAAATGTCGATATTTTTGCTTGGTCAGCTACTGATATGCCAGGCATTTCTCTGAAGATAATAACCTACTAACTAAATATTGATCCAAAAGTTAAGCCGGTGAGATAAAAAAAAAGACCTTTTGCTCCCGAAAGGCAGAAGGTCATCAATGAAGAAGTCAACAAGCTTCTCGCAGCTGGCTTTATTAGAGAAGCTAATTATCCTGATTAGCTCATCAATGTAATGATGGTGAGAAAAGTCAATAAAAAATGAAGAATCTGCATCGACTATAAAAATTTAAATGAAGCTTGTCTGTAGGATAGTTTTTCTTTGTCGAAGATCGATCAACTTCGGAACACCGACTCTTAAGCTTCATGGACACCTTTGCAGGATATAATCAGATTCGGATAGCGTCTGAAGATGAGAAGTACACAGTCTTCATAACCGATAAAGGTATCTACTATTACAAAGTAATACCGTTCGGTTAAAAAAATATCGGAGCTACTTATCAACTGCTAATCAACAAAATTTCAAGGCACAAATCGGGCGAAATATGAAAGTTTATGTGGGTGATATACTGGTGAAAAATTTTCAAACTACTGATCATGTTCAGGATTTAGAAGAAGTCTTTGGTACACTTCGACGATATCAGATGAAATTGAATTCGATCAAGTATACATTTGGAGTAACTTTCAAAATTTTTTTTGAATTTTTTGTATCGCAACGAAAAATTGAGGCTAATCCTGAGAAAATAAAGGCTATCATCAATATGAAGCATTCAAGCTCCAAGAAAGAGATATAACAACTTAATGGAAGGATCGCCGCACTCAGTCGATTTATCTCGAGATCGACAGAAGGATGTTTGTCATTTTTCATGACCTTGAACAAGTAAAAGATTTCTCATGGTCAAATGAGTGCCGACAGTCCTTCAAAGATCTAAAAAAGTATCTGGCATCTCTGTCGCTACTTACAAAATCAAAGGTTGGAAAAATTTTGTATTTCTATTTGGCAACTTCAACAGAAGCAGTTAGTTCGATACTCATCCAAGAGGATAAAAATTGAATTCAACGACCTATTTACTACACCAGCAAAGTACTTCATAATACCGAAATAAAATATTCAAAGGCAAAAAAGATGATCTATACCCTGATCATATCATCACAACGACTTCATCCATACTTCCAAGCACATCCCATTGTCGTCTTGACAGATCAGCTGTTAAAGGCAATTTAATACTGACCTGATACTTCAGGTCGGATAACAAAGTGGATAATAAAATTCAGTGAGTTTGATATCCAATATCACCCACATCCATCGATGAAGGCACAAGTTTTGACCGACTTCATCGTCCAGTATACTATACCTAACAATAATCCTGAGGATGAATCAAATGACAAAATAAAGTTAGTTGAAACTCTCAAGCCTGATTCAACATCGATGTGGGTGTTACATATTGATGGAGCATCCAACGCATAGGACAGTGGAGCCAGTCTCATCCTCACTAATTTTGCAGTGATTGTAATCGAATATACCCTTCGATTCAGTTTTAAAGCTTCAAATAACCAAGCCGAGTATGAAGTTCTCCTAGCCGACTTGAAGATTGTCAAAGAGATTGACATTGACAATTTGAATATCTTCATCGACTCACAGTTGATTATCGAGCAAGTTAAGGATGTGTTTGATGTCCGAGACCTCGTTATGATGAAGTATCTTCAGATGATGAAAGATTTTATATTAACTCTAGAATATTTTGAGCTCTCACATTCCAAGTATCGAAAACGCTCGAGCCGATATACTTTTTTGACTTGCAACTACTTCATTTAACTCGCTGGATTAGATATTCGTCGAATGTCTTGAACAGCTGAGTATTGATAAAGTCGAAGAAGCGCTACAAGTCAATGATGGACCAAGCTGGATGGATCCGATCATCCAGTATTTGACTGATAGAACTCTACCTGCAAATCCTTCAGAAGTCAAATGACTTAGATGGATGGCCTCATACTATATTTTGATGAATGGCCAACTTTATAAAAGATCATTTTCTCTTCCCTTACTGAAGTATTTGAGACCAGCAGATGCCGACTATGCACTTCGAGAAGTTCACGAAGAGATTTGTAGAAATTATTTAGGGGGCAAATCTTTGGCTTATAAAGTCTTATGACAAGAATATTATTGGCTCACCATGAAAAAAGATGCAGCTGAACTTGTCTAAAGATGTGAACCATGTCAGAAGTATGCAAATATACAACATCAACCGATCAGTCAGCTAACATCAATTGTTGCACTATGGTCCTTCGCACAATGAAGAATTGACATACTAGGTCCTTTTCCTCTGACATCTGATCAAAGAAAATTCATAGTGATTGCCATTGATTTCTTCAGCAAATAGGTAGAAGCTGAACCTTTGGCACAAATCATTGAAAGTAAGATGAAAGATTTTATTCAGAAATCGATCATATGCAGATTCGATCTACCACACCCATCATTACTGATAATGATCGATAATTCGACAATCAGAACTTCAAAGAGTTCTGTGCAAAATTTCACATTACGTACAAACTCACATCAGTCGGCCATCTACAATCCAACAGAGAGGTGGAAGTAACAAATTGAGCAATCCTATATGGTCTCAAGACTAGATTGAATGAAGCTAAAGGTCTCTGGGTGGAAGAACTGTATCCGATCTTATAGATATATCAGACAACTCCTCATATACTGATGGGAGAATCGCCATTCAATCGGGCCTATGGAATGGAAGTGATGATTCTACTTGAGATCAGATTACTATCAGCAAGAGTTGAACAGTATAATGAGTCGAGCAATTCAGAATGTCGGAGAGTCGATCTAGACCTACTTTCGAAAATCTGACAATAAGCTCAACTTCGGATGGCAGCATATCAGCAAAGAGTAGCCCAGTATTATAATGCAAAAGTTAAGCCAAAGCTCTTCTATCCATGAGATCTGGTCCTAAGGAAAGAGAGGTTTCAAAGCCTCTGGATCCAAAAAAATTATCTCCAAATTGGAAAGGACCCTACAGAATAACCGAGATATTTCGACCGGATGCATATCAACTAGAAACTCTTGATGGAACAACTATTCTTCGGACCTAGAATGTCGATAATTTGAAGATGTATTATCAATAAAATTATTCACATGTACAATATTCGGAGTGAAATATTGAAATTCAGAATCTTAAAAGGTTCGATCAACTACATCTACAAAATGACACCCAATCGATAAGTAATCGATTAAATTTTTACTGACTACATCTCGATTTTTCACTGTAAAAATTGACATACCGATTATATCTCGATTTTTCACTGTAAAAATTGACATACCAACTATATCTTGATTTTTTACTGTAAAAATCGACTCTAGTCGAACAACTACTTATGCAAACTTAGTTTTAATTAAGCAGAATATTATGTCGATTCAACTCCTTTCGAATCGAAAATATACCAACTTGACTACGGTCAGTTAAAGGATATTCGACTTATCACTGTCTATCAAATATCTAGACATATCAATTTGACTACGGTCAATTGAAGGATATTCGGCTTATCACCGTCTATCCAAATACCTAAAATGTAAAGTATGTCGATCGATATTTAACTAACGAACAAACTCTACTACAGTTGTTATTGAACATCCGATTCACTGATGGATAATCGATTGTCCAATTAAGATTCTACAACACTAAAAGTATAAGGAGGAAAATATCAAGAAGAGTTTGTACTTAAAAAATTTTTCGTTTCATTCATTAAAAAAAAGGTTACAAAATTGGACCTAAGGTCCGATTACAAAATTTATCCAATTAGAAAAAGAAAAAAGAAAAAAATGCTACACTGATCACCAGTCGGTTTCCTCATCTTCCTTCTTCGGTATAGCTTCGGTAGTTGGAGTAGGTCCTGGTGCAGTCAGTGCATCTTCTTCAGTCGGTGCGGCACCCTCTTCAGCAGCCTCTTCTTCTGAACTAGGTGGAACAATGCTGCTCAAGTCTAAGTCTAGATACAATTTTTCGACCGCATCTCGACCGTCCTTGTATCCAACACAGTAAGATGTGAATCCGCCTTCAAGAATCTCTTCTTTGAATTCTTTCAAATTTTTGAAGTTCTCGACAGTCAGACTTAGGACGTCCTTCGCTGACTTAGCTTCAGCCTTTGCAGAGGCTGACTCAGCATCGACCAGTGCCAGCCTCTCCAAGGTGGTCTGATGTCTTCCGCGCTCTGCTTCCAGCTCTTCAATACATCCATCCCTTTTTCTTCGGAGCAAACGGATGGCATGCTTCTTACTCCTGATCTGAGATTCGAGAGATGTGATGTTTTGATAAGCCGACTCAAGCTCGACTCTGGAGGACTGAAGGTTGGCCGTCAAATGAAAAATTTTTTCTTGAAGCTTCCTCTTTCGTTCAGTTGCCGCCTGAAGTTGTTCGACGGCAGCAGTCTTCTCAGCATTGGCGGTCGCCACCTTGTCCATTCAAGATCGACGAAAGTCGGCGATCTTCCGATATCCTCTCTTTAGAGCGTGCATATCGTGAGTCCATTGAAAATAGAAGACAAGTCAAGTCGGATATATATATACATAAAAAAAGGAGGAGGAATATCGAAAAATTACCCCAAGTATCGCTGGGTAGAAAGAAGAAAACATCTTGGACACCATTCGATTCTTTTTGTTCTCTCTATCAGTCGGGAGAAGTGTAGCTTTAATGAGTCATCTAGCCAATAGTGGATTGGCCAGAGCTGATTCACTTGTGAGAATTCGGATGTCGAAGAAGGTAGGAAGGCCCACAGATGACCCATCATTGGCAGAGATTGCAGGCACCTTCCCTCGATCTCCAGTCGGTGGTTGCATGCTTGAAACTGTCGGAAAGTCAGTGCTTGACTACGCTCGAGACCGTTCCGTTGGAGGAACAGCTGGTGTAGCCGCTGACTACTCGGGCTCAGTCGCGACCTCTGCTCCGGCCCGAACCCCCACTGATGGAGCCACCGATGGTTCTACCACAGCTCCTTCATCTCTCGTCGTCCCAACTTCAGCAGATGGCATCTCAGTCGGAAGAAGTGTTGTCGGAGCTGACAATGCTAAGATCGGCTCAGGGTCTATTTCTGACAGAATGTCGAATTTTCTTGTCGGTACCAATGGAGTGTCAACCTGACTCCTTCTTAGCGGTTGGGAAGATCCAATGTCAGTTGCTGTTCTCTTCTTGGCAGCATGCGAATGAATATCAGCAGCCGACACTCGTGCTCTATATGCATAGCTGCAATCAAAAGAAAATGATCAGTATAAAATTTAGAAATAGACAAAAGAAAAAGTAAAATTACCAATTATGTTATACCTAAGGAAGTTACCAAACTAAGTCCGATATCGTAGAGAGCCTGTTCAGTCATCAGCTTTCGCTGTAGTGGAACTTTCATATCCTTTAGTCGAAGAAAGTCTTCCCAATCAGTGGCATCTACCCAACTATTCTCGTTGGGGCTAATTCTTGGATTGCCCTAGCATGAAGGAAAGCCCAGCAGGAAGAAGAAGAGGTGAAGAAAAATTGATTCTTCTATCCATGAATGGACAATGGAAGATCGAAGATGAAAGAAAGACCTTTTCTCAGGTTGAAGAATCACCAACCCTTGATCTTGGGATGAGGATGAAGGATCAAGAAAGATCGAAAGAGAGAAGGATGAGGATCAGTCGGGATAAGCCGATATAATAAAGCAAAATTGATGATCAGCCAGATAGAGTTCGGAGCTAGCTGAGCAGGACAGAGACCATAGTAATCAAGAAGATTTCAGACGAACTTCAAAATCGAGAATCAAAGATCGGCTCGAAGGTCGTCGACATAAAATGTGACTTGATCCGGAGGAGGAGAGTTCATCCGACTGTTCGAACCAGGAGCAAAAAATTGATACTACTGTGGAATACGGTATTATTCCCAGAGCTGCTCAACATTGGGCTCGGATAAGAAAGAAACTTCTATTTTCGGATCCGAAGGAGAATCATCGATCGGATTCTCCGACCGACTATCCTAAGAAGATGAAGCCTTCTTACTTGCCATTGAAAATGGAGGACTAAAGAAGATAAAAAGAAAACCCTAAAAGAAAGAAAATCCTAAGAGAGGGAAAGGAGAACTCGACCTGAAGCCAAAAGATGATGCAAGGAATGGAACTCGGAAGCACCTAATGCTGGAGCAGCAGGACCTTCTCTTGCAGAAGAAAGCGATAAATGCAAAAGTAAAATTCAGATGAAAGCAACTTTATAAATATAGGACCCCTCAACGATCCGGATGAAATCAGTCAAATCAAGATCTCCTCAAATATTGACACGTGACGGCACCAAGACCGACCATCTATCGGATGGTTTAATGTACCTACTCTCAGATTACGTCACCTCACCATTATCTGCGTGAACAGCTCAAAGCCAATGATGTTTGGACATGTGGCCAAGATCTATTCAAATCATCCAGAGAAAATTGTCCGGATTCTCCGAACGTTGAATTATCTTTCCAAAACGACATCCCAATGATGATCTCGTAGATATTGAAACAACAAAATAGCTGAAGACCTCTCGTATTTCAAAAATTATTAATGCCAGCAGTCGAATCGGGGCTCGAAGCAGCATATGACGTGACAACTCTCTTCATCCAATATGACAGACCATGTGATAATATGCACGACAGGCCACCTTGGACTTGGGAGTGGGGGATAACTATTGGGACAATTCAATCGACCTCTGATTCAGACTCTAGATCGGCTTCATAAACATAGTATACCAACTCACAATCAGTTGACCGACCGATAATTGGCTATTCTTAGCCATCAACAGACAACCATGATAATTTAGTTAATATCCAACCGATGACCATCGGCATTTCAGAGTTACGGACTGATGCTCATTCAGATCTTCATGACTACTGACATATAGTCGGCTTATCTTTTAACGATCACATAATATCGAAACATACGGAACCCACATGTTTAACCATTATAAATGGTTATCAACTACGTGTTACGATCATTAGTGGGCATAAACAACCCATTAACTCCATGATTATGGCTCAATAATTGAGACAATTGTCCTTTAGTGCCATAAAAAGCGGGACCACGTGCTCGACGGTTATGTTTGAATCACCTATAAAAGGAAGGTAAATGAATAGCATTGGTAAGACAATTCTGGACTGAGACTTTGCTATTCAAAATCCTTATCTGCTGTTTACCAGTCTCCACTGACTTAGACATCGGAGGATCTCCGTCGAATACAATTTCGGTCAGTGTGGACTTCTTTTGCAGGTGTTCTTCTCCAACGATGGGTGCAAAAAGAGATTGACCACAATAGTAACTCATTGAGTTTTTAAAGCTACAATAATTAGAGCTATCAGAGTAATTAGCAGATCCACCTGTTTCCACTATATGCTTGGACCTAATAAATCAATGCATGTACTTGTATGGTTATACTGTAGTATAACTTTTAATGATAAAAGAAAAAAAAATGAAGCTAAAGTTATTTGAAGGTTGCTGGTTCAAAAGATTGTCCATCTTATAGAGTACAAAAGGGGCCTTACATACAGGGATATTAGTTCATAAGCTATTTCTCAGAAAACTTTTTGAAAGTGAAGGAATACCTAACTCTTCATTGCAAATGCTGATTAATCACAAATAAAGGGCTAAAATGAAGTATAAATTAGATTTAAAATATATACTATTGCATTTTGATAAAGAATTAGGAATTGTCAGATAATATAAGATCAGATTTGTCTATGCCTTAATTTGCTTAAAACAACCTGCCAGGTAGGCATGTTGCCCTTTATAGCCAGTTAAGTTTTCAACTACCCAAAACCAGATCCGTCCGTCTCTAACCAAAAAAATTTCAAAAATATCAGAAAATCAGCAGATCCAAACAAAACCCTAAGGCATCAGGAAATATCATCCACATCAACGCATTTATTGAACAAAACCCCAAAAAGCCCATTAAAAATCACAAAAACACAAGATTCTTAAATAGAAAATAATTTACTGGACAAAATCCCAAGAAAATAGTTGAAAAATTGGATAAAAACACTATATTTGTGGGAAAAAATGCAGATCTAAATGAAAACAAGCACGGATCGAAACAAACAGAATAAGATGCTCTCACTTGGAAGTGAAACAGAAAGAAAAATACCCCTAAAGCCCTACACTTAGAGAAGGGGGAGGTGGTGAAGGAGGCAAGAGGTGCGGGGATGATACTGGCCAACATGACAGCAAATGGGGAGGAGCTGGTAGCGGACAGCCACATACTGCCAACAATGGCAGTGGGGAAGATGATGGGGGATCCTGGATCGAGAGGTGTATCGAGAATGAGATGGGATAGAAAATCCTAGAGGCTAGAGCGTCGAGAGGAGGAGGAAAGTGGTGAACAGTGAAATCGATCGAATGAGTGGAATGATCGAATCCCTAATCCCTAAAGCCCTTAAAGCCCTAAGTGTCATGGGTTAAACGGATTACAACCTGATCCGACCTGATCTGATCCATTTACTAAATGGATTAAATGGATCAGTTGTTTGAAATCTGAATCCAACCTGATTATTAAATAGATTAAACAGATCAATCCGTTTACAATCCGAATCTGTTTAATCCACATCCAAATCTATTTAAGGCAGATCGAATACGGATCGGGTTGGCAGATCGGATTGATTTTTGCCACCTCTATCTAGCAAGAAATCCAAGCCAAGTCTATCTAAACAAGTTCTAAGACTATAAGAGAGGCTAATTCCTATCTTTTTTATCCTTTACACATCCAAGCTAGGTGTCACGTCCAACTCAAAACTTTCGTCTAGGCCAACCTACTACTCACAAAACCTAAACTAGATAGATTCCTTCTCAATATATCCTATTTGTGTACCATCAAAAAAATTGGATCTGTGCGAGTCATGATCAAATGGTCAACATCATGAAAGAAGATCAATTATTCTTTTATGAGAAAGATACAATCCGAACTTTTCTAATATGAATATGGAACGTATTGTACCCAAAAGATAGGCACAAGAATGTTTGGATTGGGCATAATGTACTATCGATCTATACCTATTTTGCAAATGGTGTTAGGTTGTAACCAAATACCCTCTTGAGGCATTGTTCAGAAGTAAGATAATTTCTTCGATAAGGATGCTATCCTTGGGATGATTTCCAAGCAATTCTTTTTTTTTTTTCGGTACATGTGGACGGTCACACCATTCTAGTGTGAGAACAGCCCATGAAGTTAGTATACAAAATGTCCCTTAGGTCCTGTGGATAGGTCTCGCCTTGTCTCTAAGTCTAATCTCCGGAGTGCTCTACCACATACAATGCGACCCAATCTACCATATTGTTCGCTTCCCAATAAACATGCTGGATCAACACTGCTACCAAAAGATGAAGAATAGTCTAGATATCATAGAGGAGCGGATGGGCACCTTGCTGCTTCATGCTATCCTAGATCCATCCAATGATGGTAGTAGAATCTTCCTCAATAAGGATCCTCTCTATCCACAGCTCCTACCTAGAACACCTGATACCTGCCCATGCTGCTCGAAGCTCTGCTCCTAGGACAGAAGGCTCAAAAAGATAGGAGCCCTTTACCGCCAATAGCCTGGCATCTGGGCTTCGAATGATCAAGCCCACACCACCCCGACCATCCTGGATACTGCCACTGAAGTTCACCTTGACAAACCCTAAAGGAGGGGGCTCCCAATATATAAAAATAATCGGCTAGATCATTGTAGGAGCAGAAAGCAGGTCCTAGGGATCGGGGGAGTCAAGGGACATGTCAGAAGCGTCAAAGTGGCTATACTCCGCAGCCAAGCAGACGGCTCTCTCTAGCACTTGATCTATAGGTACGACCTCACCATCGAAGATCAAGCTATTTCTAGAAAGCTATATTTGGTAAGTGATATAGGCTATCTTACTCTCCCAAGCGGAGGTCATCCTCTCCACCATGCTCTGATGGATCACACTCAGAAAGGGCTCCAGCTAAGGGCCACTACACGCCTCCCTAGGTTAGCTGCCTGCCCTTCTCCAGATCAGCCTCACTCTTAGATAATGAAGAATAGTGTGATCTATCAACTTATCCTCCAACCCACTGACCAAACATAAAGTCGAAAGCTCCATGCCCTTGTCCTTGAGAAGCATGCACGATGGAAGTCGGCCCCATGCAAGCTTCCAGAGAAAGAGCCTTACTCTACGATGGGCGGCCGCTCTTTGAATCCAAGTTGCCTTGATCCTTCCATCCGTTGTTAGCCTACACCTCTTTATCAAATCCCTCAAGGAGACCCTCAGGCAACAAGATCGATCCCACACTCTTAGATCCTGACATGATGTACTAGGATCGAAGCGATGAGGATCCGATCAATGAGTGGGCCACCAAACAAATGGGCGACCTCCTGGGTACTCCAGCCCCTGCCATCAGTAGTGAACAAGTTGCAAACATGCAAATGATCCACCACATGGCTGCTGACATAGGTTGGCTAATAGGAGAGGGGTATATTGGAGATCCAGGCATACTGACTCACATCCATCGAAATCCTATCTTCAATCAACCAACTGACCTGTGCCAAAACAGCAGGTCGACAGGCACAAATCTCCTTTTAGAGAAAGGAGCAACTGTGAAAAGCTTAGATCTGAGACTCCTGACTCTATGCCCTATATTGAGCCCTCATCACTCTACTCCATAAGCAGTCTGGTTGGATAAGAATTCTGATAGTATACCTGACGATCATGGCCTCCCTCCAACTAACAAGGATTGAATCTTCAAACCACCATCCCTCATAAGCTGGTAGACCATCTCCTAGGATAACAGGGGGGTCCCATGCCAATCGTGTCCCACGTCTCATAAGAAGCTGCAAAACTGCTGTTCCAGCCCTCTGAGATAGAAAGTTGGTACAATCATGTTTGCCAAAAGGTATATCGGGATGGAACTGAGCATAGATCTGATAAGAGTCATCCTATCCAACATAGAGAGGGCATTGGCTTGCCACCCCTCCAGTCGATCCTGAATCCATTACTCCATGGGTCTGCAATCAGCCCTCTGAAGTTGCTTCCCTATAATAGAAACATCCAGATAGGTCAAAGTCCCAGTTAGCTCCTAGATCTCCAACCTCTCTCGAATCGCCTGCTTCATCTGGGTCTTTGTCCTAGGGCTGAAGATGACCACAGACTTCTACAGGTTCATGAACTGGCCAGCTGCCCGACAGTAGGCCTCGACAATAGATGCAAAGCTCCTCACATTTCAAATCGAGGCCTATCCAATGAGGAGGCAGTCATCTATAAAGAGAAGTTGCAAAAACAACTGCACCCCAAGGTTGGGCCAGTATGGTTCTAGTACTGACACTTGAATTGCTGCCCTAAATGCATGAGATAGGACATCAACACACAATAAATAGATAAGGAAAAAGAGGGCAACCTTAGCACAGTCTGATCGTCAAGTGAAGAACTCCATTGGGGTGCCATTAATCAAAATAGCAAAGCTGAGGACCTCCACACAGTCCATGATCCCGTCTATCCACTGCTCATGGAAGTCGAGCTCTCGAAGCATCTGTCGAAGGAAATGCCAGCTCATCCGATCATATGCCCGCTCCATGTCTAACTTGATCGCCATGAGGCTATGATGGATAGGTGCTTGATGAAGATCATACGTAAACTTTTGAGCCAGCAAGATATTATCGATGATGCTCCGATCGCTAATGAAAGCCTCCTACTCCGAACTGATCAAATGAGGAACAATCAGCTTTAGTCGACCAACCAGGATCCTGGCACACACCTTATAAAGAATAGTATAGAGGCTGATTGGTTTAAAATGCCCTGGAGTTGATGCATCAGGCTGCTTTAGGATGAGAGCGATCATCGTCTTCTTCCACTCCTCTGGGATGCCCTTGGACTTGAAAACCATCTACATCGCCTCCACTAGCTCCCCTCTAATAATAGGCCAATATCATCGAAAGAAGAGAGGAGGAAAGCCATTCAGTCCTAGGGCCTTATCCTCTCCAAAAGATTAGAGGGCCCTATGCACCTCCTTGATAGATATCAGATGAGTCAGGGTCACATTCTCCTGATCGAAGACATAAGTCACAGGCTAGGCCTCTTGGAGTGGACTGTACCCACCCAAATGCACCATCCAATGAGATCTGAAGAACTGAATAATCTGCTCTTTGATCTCCTCACTATCATCCACAACTCTGCCATCGCTCTCTTCAGCTGTCTGACGCGATTGGTAGACCTTTGGATCATTGTGGACTGGTAAAAAAAATCTAATGTTCCGATCACTCTCCCTGATCCACTGAACCCTAGACTTCTGTTTCTACAAAATCTCCTGCTGTCTTAGTAAAAAATGATGTACCGAGAGCTTGTGATGAAGCTCTCTCAAATCATGCTCCTAATGGCCCTCCTCTTGATTCTCGCTTAGCTGCAGCTTCGAGATGTCTGCCTCCACCCCTTCGATTCGCTTGAAGATGTTATCAACCTCATGATGGTTCTATTGAAGGAGTCTGCACCTGGCTAACTCCAACTATCAAGTCATCGATACCTTACATCACCACAGACTAGCATCTACCACACCTCTCGAATCAGGTCCCACGATCTAGTGTAGAAGGTCCAGAACTTTTTGAACCTAAATGGGATCCTTGATAGTCGCAGGCCATCAGTGGTGATGAGAATTAGACAGTGATTCGATGTAATCCTCAGAAGATATGAAATCTGGTGCTCAGGGAATGACTGGAGCCAATCCGCAATCGTAAGCGCTTGATCGATCCTCTTCCAGATCTGAGCCATCCCCTGTTTGTTATTGCACCAGATGAATCAGGAACCAGAGTAGCCAAGATCCATCGGACCCACATTACTGATAAACTCTCTGAACTCTTTGGACTCAATGCTTTCCCCTGGCAGCCTGCTGCCTCTCTTCTAATGGGACCCCATAATGCAATTGAAGTCTTTGATGATGAGAGAAGATAAACCCTATGACACCATACTAGATACCTCTGACCAGAGCACCCTCCGCTTTATGTACTCGACGCTCACATAGACTTCGGATAGAAGCCAAGGTTCTCCAATAAGCTCTGAGATGACTAAGGCCACCTGTGCAGGTCGGCTCCCACTATTTCCTCAGATCCCAACACTCTTCGGGTTGGAAAGTGGAAACCCCTACGCGAATTAAGGTTTCTAGCAAGTACTACGGTCCTATCGATTGACACACCATCTCATCTGACATATCTTGATGAATGTGTCAATCAATGGGTGGATAACTCTTGTCCAATACTTCTCAAATAAATTACAGTAGACTTAATCTTTAAGTCTTGAGATCCCACCCGACAGATCTTGGCCTCATTCTTTAGTTAAGTCGGACCTACCACTGAGCACGAGTGAAGCTATCATTAGATCCTCACCTGACAGATCTTAGACCTAACCCCATCTCTACCCCGCATATAGACTGGTTGCTTCTCTGATGCAACTGAACCACTGTATCCAATAAAAAATAATCAACATCGGAGAAGGCATGATACTCTATAATGATGGAAGACCCCTCGAGTTAATATCATTTAGGAGGTCTGATTTAGATCTCTTCTACATAGTTACACACATCTCATATAAATGACTAGTCTGGTTCAGATCAGCATATCTCATAACTAACTAACCTACTTTAGGTCAGCACATCTCATGTCCAATCTACCTGGTTTAGGTCAGCACATGTCATGTCTGATCCAACTTAATCGGCATGGGTAAACTCGAATGATCAAGCAACCTTATTCAAGACATGATTAACCAAGTTGGCCAGATAAGTGAGATCGATGGGAGGATCTATTGATGCTTGCCTTAGACACCAATGAATTGACCAGATAAGCATGCTCCCAATTAAAAACTAAAGGTCAAAATATCAAACTTATCTTAGACATCAATTAGTCAATTAGCATCGAATAGGTCAGCTTAGCTAATCGGACTCGATCTACGAAGCCAAATTTGGTTTTGATTAATCAATTCACATCAAAATATGAATCGATACGACCAACTACAACTAAACTCGATATTGAGCCCTTTTGACCTAATTCTAACCAATAATTGATTAGGTTCGATCAACTGCTCAAAATCGATATGGGTTCTAACATAATCTAATCAATGACCCTAATTGTAGTTTGATCATTAGACCTAATTTATTAAGCTTATATCCTCATGCATAACTTAATTTTTAGATTTTAAAAATAATTTTTAAATTAGGTTCAATTGCATGAATTAATGGCTTATGATCTCGAAACAGTTTCAGATCTAAACTTAATGTCATATACACATATACGCTGTTTTAGATCTAAAATTTATAAAATATATATCACATATATTATTTTCAGATCTAAAACTCACAGATCACATATCACATACATGCATATCAGATCTAAAATTAAAATTAAAATAATTTTGAGGACTCTTTTCAAAAATCGATTCGCATCGTACCACAATAACTTTTTTAATATAGGGGGTTAACCCTATACCAGGATAATCTTATATCAGTCCAATGCAAACCATAATTATTTTAATTTTAAATCTAATAACCTTAATTTTAGATCTTTAATTCTCAATTTTATATCTTAATTAGGTATATTATGAACATGAGATTCAGTTTAGATGTCAAAATTATTTCAGATTTAAATGTAAAGTATGTATCTCATACATTTAGGATTTCTTTTTCGCGGTTCTTCTTCTTGATTCATACGGCCATCTCTTCCACCATAGTTCTCTATAGCAGGATGGTCTTTACTATGATTCTTAAAAAGTACTAGGCTACTAGGAATATAATCTAACATATCACATATGTTATAAATTAAATTTCAAATCTAAGCATCTTTCACATATCACATATATGAACAAAAATTTAGATCAGAACATAAAATATATATCACATATATGAATATTAAATTCAGATCTAAACATGCTTCACATATTATTTTCATGCATATAAATCGACCTAGATCTGATACCATTATTAAGATCTAGGTGATTTATGCATGCAGGCTTCAAAACTTTTTTGAAACATCACACAGCAGAAGAATACATTAAACTATTTAATGTATGCATGCTATGATCAAATCATAATCATCTAAGGATCTAATTTATATCATGAAAATAAATATACAGGATCTGAAATCAAAAATAAAAGAAGAACAAAAATTGGTGGTCAAATCACCTACCTAAAAATGCTTTTTCATCTTCTTATCGGATCAAATTTTGTGGATAATCAAGATTTTTATCGGAGCCGCACATGTATCCAACCTCTGTTAGTATCCACATGGAGATGACCTGATTGAAGTATCAAGGCCACCGGTGTGCTAGCACCTTGCAGGCCTCGCTCCTCGTTTGGATCTGGATCCTCTTATTCTAGATCTCGAAGAACAGTGCTGCAGCACGAACCTTTCGTGCTGATCTAACGGGCTTTGAACCGGATGCCAAGAGGAAAAAGAAGAACCCTTTTTTTCCCTTCTTCTCTCCCTCTAATCTCTCCTTAGATCTCAGATCAAATCTGGAGGTGGGGCATGATGAGGAAGAAAGGAGGAGGCATGGAGAAAAGATAGCGGCAAGGGGTCTCATGCACAAATTGTTCAAGCACGCTCATCTTTCTTTTATTTTGTCGCACAAAATCACCTCTCAACGCCTAACCAGATAATAATATGATTTCTTTCTAGATTAGGATAACTTGATTTGAATCAAATTCGAATAAGAAAAGAGTCATGGATGAGAGAAACTCCTAGATAAGGTGGGGCACCAACTATTGGTGCCCCCTTTCCTTCATGCACGCAAGGAGAAAGGGGCGCGCATCTCCATGCATTCTCTTCCTCTTTTCTGCATGAAACAAGAGAGAGAAATCTTGAAAAATATTAGTTGACTTTCTAGTTCAATCTATTTTTAAATTGAATTCGATTCGAATCAAATTCGAGCTCACTTCGAATCAAATTCGAAAAGACTGTTAAACCTGATCTAATCAAGATTGCAATCAAATCCTACTTGGATAATTAAACCTAATTAGTCTTAAATTAAGATAAATCTAATTAAATTAAATCTGATTTAAATTAATTTAGACTTGATTCATAATTCAATTAGGCCCAATTATATTGTAACACTTGCAATTAAGTTTATGATGCTAACAATTAGCAGTTTCTATATATGTAACTTTTACAAATTGATCCAAATCATCAATCCAATTGATAATTTGATTATGATCCAAGCTATTGATCAGATCATGCTCTTTTTGTGTCTGACCTCTCAGATTTGATTTTGTCTGATAGTGAGACGTACCGTGATCTCCATCACAGTATTATCGAAACTCCTTTTGATGGGCTGGAATAATTCTAACTCACCCCGATAAGGATCGTTGATCCGAAAATGATCTTAGTAAGTTCTCATAATCCACTAGTGATGCATAGCAGCATGTAGTGATAACTTAATAAAATAGAAAGATAAACTTCTAGGTGTGGTTACCGTGTGATCAAGTCTTTCTATCAAGAATTTTGGCAGGATGCAGATCATGGAATCTTGTCAAATCCTAAGCATCCGTCATATGTCAGATTTAATTAGCTCGAGTACAATCATGAATCCCATGAAAATTTCATTTCATAATCATACTACTGTGGCCACAGATTTATGGACTCAACCTCTTAGGTCGTATAGGACTACTCCTCAACTACTAAGACCGATAGATCTCCTATAAGTATACTCCTACTCCTACAGTAAGCCTACTACAGCCAACGTCCACTACAAGGATCCATATGGCTAGAGACTATGTTTATGTATAGTCAAACTATAGGAACTCCACTGTGAGCAGTCAAGGCATCGCAGGTTAAAGAATCACTCACACAACTGCAGCATCAAGAAGTTACTGACGAGTGAGTAGGCATCCATGTGACTTCTCATTCTTGATCACGCTCAGTATCATTATTTTTTAACAACCACCTGTACTCTCAGTTCAGTGTTCCTATACTGTAGATTCAAGATTCGTTTATCCTAAAGAAAGCGATCCGTGCACTAGTCTAGTCAGATCTATCACCGTCCCCATGATGATCATTAACTGAAAGTAGTTTAGAAATTAATCTATAATGACACATATCTTAAATTCTCAACTGTTGAGAATATGTATCATTAACCATTAACTCCTTGGACGATTCTAAGACACATTGCTCTAGAATAGAATTAATTACCCATAATTTTTAATTTTAATAAATTAAGTACAAACTAATATCCTAAAAAATTATAATATATGAGTCAATACTTGACTTTTCAGATCATACATCTAATAATCTCTCACTTGACCTAAAGCTAATTTATCGAAACCTAAGTCCTACCTTCTCAAGATGGACTTTAGTCTTTAGCTGGCAAAATAGCTTAGTCAATGGGTCTACCATGTTTTCATGGGGTCTGCTCTCTTCATCTTGACATCTTTCATATCGAAGTAGTTGCATATTATTTAAAAATCCTCTTTTTCATGTGCTGGGTATTCTGGTGAGATCAAAGCTCCATTAGCTAAGAGCTATGGTGCCAATATTATCACTATGATGACATCTCATGACATCAATTGCAATAAAGATATTTGGATCAGAAGATCTTACCTTGCATCTTTCAAAAAGGTGACCAACTCAGCTTCCTGCAATGATTGATTATTTAAAACTCTTCCAATCTACTAATTTTCACATTGCACTCATTCTGGTGTAGACTCTCTACCATCAGTGTCAGACATAAAATCTGAATATGTGTACCCATAAACCTTGTAATTCAAAAATTTTTCTTCAAAAATTAAGAACAAACCCTCAGTACTTCTCAAGTACTCAAGGATGTTCTTCATAGCTATCCAGTGTTATACATCTGGATTCGACTAATTTCTGCTCGTGACACTTACAGCAAGATTAAGTCAAATACATAGCATGGCATTCATGAGGCTCCCTATAACTGAAGCAAAAGGGATCTAGCTCATGAGCTAAATCTCCCCAGATGTATTCAGATACATCATCTTGGAGAGATACATGCCTTACTTAAGAGATAGAAATTTTCTCATAGAGTTTCCATGTTGAACCCCTTCAGCACCTCCTTTATGTACTTTACATATGAAAAGCCTAGCATCTTATCAGATCTATCTTCACAGACCTTCAATCCATGATGCTTACCATTGATCTTTCTAGAGGACTCATTTTGACAAGCAACTCTTGACTGAAGTTATCATGGGAACAACTTTTTCAATCAGGAAAATTTCATCCTCCCCTTAACCCTTTTGAAAACTCAAGGTTTCTTCTTATTTTTGATGAAATCAAATTATTTGATTGCAGCAATCCAACTTTAAGATGCTTGTATTAATCCAAAAATGGATCTATATAGCTAGCAGATTTTGTGATCTCCATTACCGGAAGTGAAACCCATCAGGCTATTCTATATAGATATCTTTCCAAGATATCTATTAAGAAAATAGTTTTCACATCCGTCTGCATCTAATTTTCTTTTGTAGATCTAATTACATCCAATGGGTACAATACTCTCAGATGGATCTACTAAGATCAGACTTGGTTAGAATGCATCAAGTCAACCTTTGACTTTATTACTTTCATCTATTTCTTGGAATCATCATCTCATCATAAGTCTTAGGATCAACTATTTGATCTCTATCTGTCACAAGAAATACTTCCTCTACATCCACTGAAAGTATATCCAAGTACCTTTCATGAGGATGGGATACCTTATTAGATCTACGAGGTAGTGGAGGTCTTATACTAACTAGCTCAGAATGAATTGGTACAATCAGATCTCCATCTAGTTGCTCTTAAGAGACTTTCTCTTCGAGCTCAATTTTCTCCCACTACCATTATCTTAGATAAACTAATTTTCTAGAATATAGCAAGATAGATTATAATCACATTATGATTCATTGAAAAGTACAATTAGTACTCTATTCAACAGATTAAAGTATATTCCTAAAGAAGTAAAGGTTAGTGAGTAAACCTTATTATGGAGCAGACCATATCTAATAGGGTTCTAATCCTCCTTTCTGATATCCTGTTGAGTTGAGGCAAACTAGGAGGAGTCTATGTATGAGACTATACCATTTTCATAAGATAATCTTGAAATTTCCACTAAGGTATCTATCTCCTCGATCTAATCGAAGAACCTCGAGGAATTTTCCATTAACTGGGCCTGTATGTAGTTGTCTTCTCCCCATGTCCCATAAGAGATAGTTTGGTCAATTTTTCTTTGAAGGTAGGATCCACAAACTCAGAATTCATATGTCAAGGAGATGTTTCTTTTTCAAATTTGTATATCTTATCCTCTTCAAAATGACCTTGCCTAAGGTACCACATTTACTTAGGTTTAGCTCATCTGTAGATCTCTAAGATCCTATGGCACATTCACTATCCGAATATATCAACATGTAAATAAATCTAATATACCTTCGTAAAGTGTGTCACCCTTCTTCTTTAAGTTATCCAGGTAGGAGGACAATTCCTATCTGAATAGCCGTCAGTACTGCAGCGAAAATATTTTTCTTTGGCTGACATCTTCTCTTTGAGAAGATCCTTCCTTTGGCTCTTTCTTCGCAGACCTCTAGCTCTAAGAGACTCTCTCTTGAAACCAAATTTCTACAGTAAGAACACAGCCCCTTGAATTTTTCAAGGTTTCCTTAGTGATCACCAACATGTTTAGCAATTTCGGTAATGCACTATCATTCTCGTTCATATGACAGTTTAGTATAAACTGACCAAATAAACCTTTAATAGACTGCTGGATCGAATCCACTTAGTTCCTTCTGCATGGTCATCTTGAGCTCATAAGGTCTTTAACCATTGTCAAATGATGATCATGAATGGACTACTCAATACGCAGTCCGGCTCTACTCACTATACAATTATTGTAGGTGAGTTATCATAGCCCTGATTCTTGATGTCCTCATGCTGGTACTAATGCCAAGATATAGCGTCTAACCTAATCGATGTCATTCGTCCATTTCTTAAGTGCTAAATATTTCAACAGTTAGATGGTTTGGTAATGCAAGGGAATCCTGGTCTAAAACATACCCTAATCTTTTCATAATTCAGAACCATTCTGAAGTCCTAAGCCAGTTCTTTGTAGTTCTACTTGATTAATCGGTTGTATCTTAGACTTGGTCCAATCCGATTAGATTTGAATTTCAAAATAAGTCAAATACTTATCTAGTCCAATCCCATTAGACTAATGAAATTCAGTCTGAGTCAAACTCAAACTTGAATCCAATCAAATTAAATTTGATTTAACTTGATCAGGATCCAATCTCATTATTTGATCAAATCAAATAATTTTGTAACTATTGCAATTTGAGAGAGTCCCAGTCCATTGGGACTCAGTTCGGGCCATGGGGTTTGAAGCTGAGTTAAGAACCGAAAAGAGAAGAAGATTCTAATTAGATGTTTGTACTAGATTTTAAAATTTATTCTAAAAATTTTAAAAAATAAATTAGACTTTCACTATATCTTCGGATCCCAACACTCTTTGAATTGGGAAGCAAAAATTTTTATGCAAGTTAAGATTCCTAGTAGATACTATGGTCCAACCGATTGGCTCACCATCTCATCTGACAGATCTTGATGAATGTGTCAATCAATGGGTGGACAATTCTTATCCAATACTTCTCAAGTAAATTGTAGCAGACTTAGTCTCTAAGTCCTAAGACCTCATCTGAGATCTTGGCCTCATTTTCTAGTTAACTTAGACGCATCATTAAGCACGAGTAAAGCCGTCATTGGATTCTTACCTAACAGATCTTGGGCCCAACCCCATCTCTATCCCATATATAGAGTGGTTGATTCTTCCCTGATGCAATTAAACCACTATATCTAGCTAAGAACATTCAATAATGGAGAGGGCACGATACTCTACAATGGTGAAAGACCTCTCGACTTAATATCTTTGAGGAGGTTTGATTTAGTTCTCTTCTACATAGTCACACACATCTGATGTAAATGACTAGTCTGGTTCAGGTCAGCACATCTCATGACTAACTAATTTGATTTAGGTCAGCACATCTCATGTCTGATCTATCTAATTTAGATCAACACATCTCATGTTTGATCCAACCTAGTAGGCATGGGTGAACTCGAGTGACCAAGCAACTTTATTCAAGACATGATCGATCAAGTTGGCTAGATAAGTGAGATCGATAGGAAGGTCTGTCGATGCTTGCCTTAGACACCAATGAATTGATCAGATAAGCATGCTTTCAATTAAAAATTATCGATCAAAATATCAAACTTATCTTAGACACCAATTGATCAATCAAAATCGAATAGGTCAGCCTAGCTAATCAGGCTCAATTCAAAAAATCAAATTCGATCTTGAGTTAATCAATTTATATCAAAATATGAATTGATGCGGCCAACTATAATTAAACTTGATATTGAGCCTTTTGACCTAATTCTACCAACAATTGATTAGGTTAGATCAAATACTCAAAATTGACATGGACTCTAACCTGATCTAATCAATGACTCTACTTATAGTTTGATTATTAGACCTAATTTATTCAACCCATACCCTCATGCATAACCTAATTTTTAAATTCTAAAAATAATTTTTAGATTAAGTTCAATTGCATGAATTAATCGCTTATGATCTCAAAATAATTTCAGATCTAAACCTAATATCATATATGACATATATGCTATTTTAGATCTAAAATTTATAAAACATATATCACATATATTATTTTTAGATCCAAAACTCACAGATCACATGTCACATACATGCATATCAGATCTAAAATTAAAATTAAAATAATTTTAAAAATTCTTTTCAAAAGTCGGTTCACATTGTACTAGGACAATCTTTTCAATATAGAAAGTTAATCCTATACTAGGACAATCTTATATCAGTCCGACGTAAATCATAATTATTTTAATTTCAAATCTAATAACCTTAATTTTAGATCTTTAATTCTTAATTTTAGATCTTAATTAAGTATATTATGAACATGGGATTCAACTTAGATATCGAAACTATTTCGGATTTAATCATAAAGTATTATCTCATACATCTAGAGTTTTCTTTTCGTGGTTCTTCTTCTTGATTCGTACAGCCACCCCTTCTACCATAGTCATCTATGGCAGGACTGTCTTTACTATGATTCTTGAAGAGTACAAAGCTACTAGAAATATAATCTAACATATCACATATATTACAAATTAAATTTCAAATCTAGGCATCTTTCACATATCACATATATGAACAAAAATTCAGATAAGAATATAAACATATGTCACATATGTGAATATTAAATTCAGTTCTAAACATGCTTCGCATATTATTTTTATGCATATAAATCGACCTGGCTCTGATACCACTGTTAGAATCTAGGTGATTTACGCATGCAGATTTTAAAACTTTTTCGAAACATCACGTAGCAGAAGAATACATTAAACTATTTAATGTATGCATGCTATGATCAAATCATAATCACCTAAGGATCTAATTTATATCATGAAAATAAATATACAAGATCTGAAATCAGAAATAAAAGAAGAACAAAATCAGTGATCAAATCACCTACCTGAAAATGCTTTTCCATCTTCTTATCAAATTGAATCCTGTGGATGCCCGGGGTTTTGTTGGAGCCATGCACGTGCCTAGCCTCTGCTGGTATTCACACAGAGATGATTTGATTGAAATACTGAGGCCACTGGTGTGCTAGCGCCTTGCAGGCCTTGCTCCTTGCTTGGATCTAGATCTTCTTTTTCTGGATCTTGAAGAACAAGGCTGCAGCACGAACTCTTCGCACTGATCTGACGGAATCTAAATCGGATGCCAAAAGGAGGAAGAAGAGCCCTTTTTCTTTCTTTCTTCTCTCTCTGATCTCTCTCTAGATCTCAGATTAGATCTGGAGGTGGGGCGTGATGAGGAAGAAAGGAGGAGGCATGGAGAAAAGATAGCAGCAAGGGGTCTCACACACAAATTATTCACGCACGCTCATCCTTCTGTTATTTTATCATACAAAATCACCTCCCAATGCCCAACTAGATAATAATATGATTTCATTGTAGATTAGGATAATCCTACTCAAATCAAATTTGAATAAGAAAAGAGTCATAAATGAGAGAGACTCCCAAATAAGGTGGGGCACCAACTATTGGCGCCCCCTTTCCTTCACGCACGTAAGGAGCAAGGGGCGTGTGTCTCCACACTCTCCCTTCCTTTTTTCTATGTGAAACAAGAGAGAGAAACCTTCGAAAATGTTAGTTGGCTTTCTGGTTCAATATGATTTTAAATTAGATTTGATTCGAATCCAATTCGAGTCTAATTCGAATCAAATTCTAAAAGACTGTCAAACCTGATCTAATCAGGACTGCAATCCAAGTCCTCTTTGGATAATTAAACCTAATTAGCCCAAAATAAAAGTAAGTTAAATTAAATTAAATTTGATTTAAATTAATTTAAACTTGATCCATAATTCAATTAGGCCTAATTATATTGCCATACTTGTAATTAAGTCCCTGATGCTAACAATTAGTGGTTTCTATATTTGTAACTTTTACAAATTGATCAAAATCATCAATCCAATTGATAATTTAATTATAATCCAAGCTATTGATCAGATCGTGCTCCATTTATATATGACCCTTCAGATTTTATTCTATCTGGTAGTGAGATATATCGTGATCTTCATGACAGTATCATTGAAACTTCTTTCGATGGACTGAAACAATTCCAACTCATCCCAACAAAGATCGTTGATCTAAAAATGATCCTAGTGAGTTATCATAATTCACCAGTGATGCAATAGTATATAGTGATAATCCAGTAGAATAGAAAAATGAACCCTTAGGTGTAGTTACCATGTGATTAGATCCTTCTATTGAGAGTTCTAACAGGATGCAGGTCATAAAACCTCATCAAATTCTAAGCATCCGTCATATGCCAGACTTAATTAGCTCGGGTCTAATCATGAATTTCATAGAAACTCTTTTCTAAAATCACACTACTATGGCCACATATTTATGGACTCAACTTTTAAGATCGTATAGGACTACTTCTTAACTACTAAGATCGATAGATCTCCTATAAGTGCACTTCTACTTCTACAGCACGAACCTACTGCAGTCAATATCCACTATAAGGATCCATATGGCTAGAGACTATGTTTATAGGTAATCAAACTACAGCAATTCCACTGTGAGCAGCCAAGCCATCACAGATCAAAAAACTACTCACATAACTACAACATCGAGAAGTCACTAATGAGTGAGTAGGCATCCATGTGACTTCTCATTCTTGATCACGCTTAGCACCGTTGTTCTCTAACAATCACTTGTACTCTCACTTCAGTGTCTTCATACTGTAGACTCAAAATCTATCTATCTAAAAAAAAGTGATCCGTGTATCAGTTTAGTTGAATCTATCACCATCTCCGTGATGATTATCGACTGAAAGCAGTTTAAAAATAAATCTAAAATGACACATGTCTTAAATTCTCAACTCTTGAAAATATATGTTATTGACCATTAACTCCTTGAACGAATCTAGGACACATTGCTCTAGAATGAAATTAATTATCCATAATTTTTAATTTCAATAAATCAAGTACAAACTAATATCTTGAAAAATTATAATGTATCAGTCAATATTGACTTTTCAGGTTACACATCTAACAAAAATATCAAATTTTATATAGGTCTGGCCCAAAGATCGATTAAAAATGAATGGAGTTTAGATCCATGGCCCAACCCATGATCAGCTCTAGCTATCGCATGTCCCCCTCTTTCTCCTCTGCCACTAGCCTTTTCACTGTCGTATGTTGCCCCCCTTCCTCCTCATCTACTGACCTCTTTGACCTTAGGCTCGTCACTTGCCTCCCCACCACCAAATGTCGCCTCCTTCCTCCTTTGCCCACCTCTTCGCCACTTGGGCCCGTTGCTCGCATCCACGCCCCACGACCCATGCCACTCCTTTTTTCTTTCTTTTTTGCCCACCTCTCCACTACTCGCTTCCCCGTCACCATACACTGCTCCCTTTCTCCTCCTCTTTTGCTCACGATTCTGTCGCTTGGGCTTGCTACATGCTGCCCCCTTTTTCATCCTTCTTCACTCATCTCTTCGTTGCTTGCCTATCCATTGCTGTATACTGCCCCCCTTCTTTCGCCTCCACCCACCTCTCCACCACTCGGGCCCACTGTTGCATGCCGCCCTCCTTCCTTCTTTGCTAATTAATGATGGTAATGAAGGCAGAAAGTGGTGATGCTCTATTGAAAAAAGAGGTAAGGGATGGGGGACAACTTTCAAAACACCCTTGAATTTCTAATAGTTGTAGCACTGGCCATTCTTTTCATTTCCCATTCTTATCCATAATCTGAACTATTTACTGCACTAGCATACACATGACCAGTTAAAACTGGTTGCTGGAAGGTAAATCAATGTCGTCCATCTTAAAATGGACGGTTGGAAAAAAGTCAACAGTAAAAGGACTAAAAGGGGCTTTCAAGCAATGTAGCAAAATCTATGATCAATAAATTCATCTATTGAGAGTAATTTTGTCTTTTCATCCACAATTGGTTATTATAGAATTCGGCCATTAGCTATGGAATAAATGTAATCATGAGATAGGGATAAAAATGGTGCATCCAAAGAACACTTGCCCCATCTTATTTGGCATTATAACGTAATTAAATATATTAATCAAGGGTTAAATGACTTATCACTGAACTGCCTATCCCATCTCCAAACTAGGCCCATAGAAGAAGTTTAAAAACCAAAGCATAAGAAGAGAGGAGTTTGACTGCTGCTTAGACAGTGTAGGTTCAGATTCTTCAAGTATGACCACTTTATATTATGGGGACTCCAATCTAGGTGATGTAGCTGGTCCTTGGCTAACAGTCAGAGAGAGCTTCCTTTTCTTTTTTTGTGAAATCCTAGATGACTCCCATGAAACATCCAAAGGTTGGCATGCTTGAGTGTCTTGATGATCAACTACAACCAAAAGACCAAATCTAGAGCTTGGTACCATGGCCAACATAGTGTGAGCAGGTCCTGGTGAGGTAAGAGGAGACTTCTTCTTGGAAATCCATATGAATTGTGTCCATGAAAAAGTTTGAGAAGAAGCCCCAGAAGGTGAGGTAGGGGATCAGTGTTTGGCAGAGGCTTGGGTTGAAGATGTCGAAACCAGACTCTAGATGTCTGAATCCAGGGCCCAATATAGGTTTAGTAATAGATGGCTCCCTTATCTTTGAGCAACCATAAACCTCCATAGTTGTCCTTATCCTACTACATCAATAATATATATCGAGAAGATCTTCATAAATGAATTCTTGCTAAATAAGAGTATCATTCACTAGTATCTTAGTACTAGGACATACTGGTTTTGATAGATCAATTTGAACATTTACTTTGATGAACACCATCTGAGTGCTACCTTCAGTCCATTCATCCAAAAATAGAGGTTTGCCAGCCATTGAAACTATTTTCAGAAGCATGCCTCTATTCCAAAGTTCTAATGGAAGATCTAGAAGATGAAGCCAGATAAAAGCATATCTCAATTGATTGCAATCAGGTTGGAAAGAAGGTCTCCATGCCTCCATAGCAAGTAGTTGGCCGGCTAAGGACCAAAGTCCTTTAGCCAAAGCCCTATCACAAGCATCGGCAGAAGGAAGAGAGAAGCACCAAAACTTCCGATAAAGGTATGACATGAAAATCCCCTTCACATTGAATCTTCATTTCTTTTTGAATGAAATCAAGGGGAATTCTTTACAAAGAAATATGCCGACTATTGCCAATTTTTATTGGGTTGAGGTGCGCTAAAGTTCATCAGTAGAGAAGGAGACCACTTGAGAAAATTTAGCTTCAAGCACCTTTATATTTTTCTTAGATGCTATCATGATTTTTTATCTAAACTACTAAATATCCTATACCACGTGAGATCAGGATAGAATAAGAGCAGACAATCTTTGACCTTGAGGCTCAAAAGCTTGTCGGGGAGGAGTGGATAGACTCTTTCCCTTCGAACAATTAATGGCCTTTGAACCAGATACGGATGGATCTTGGCACTCCAAATAAGGCTGCAAAGGAGAGGGCTAAGACCCTCTCCTAAAACAATTTGCTGCAGATGAATTTAAGCAAGTCCCATGCAAGCAGGGTAGATCGAGGTCCATCAGGACCTCTTCCAATGAGGCTTGACCCTCCAAGAAGGGAACCTCTGAAATTTAAATCTTTTTTTCTTTTCCAATCGCTAGAGACATCACGAGCTGAGACACTTTTTTCTTAGTCTTACTGATCTCATTTTGGAGGGTGCTCTCGGCTGGCCTTGGTAGTTCATCCTCTTCACTGGTGGACTCGACATCATTTCCTTCACATACTAAAGGCCCATCGACTTCTTCACCAGCCCCTTCACCACAGCATGAACAAGGTATTCCATCTTCTGTTCATCAAATGCATTTTCATAATCTTTGTCTTCAATTGACTGCCCCTTTTAATGAGGTTGGGCCCTCAGCTTCTAATACCTCCTTCGCTTCTACTTCTAATCTTCAGGCTCCTATCTCACAAAGGTGCTCTAGTCTATCTAAAAAGAAGTTGAAAGTTGTTGCTTCTTCTCTTCTATCTAACTCTTCCTCATGCATATCTAATTCTAGAATTGTAGGGTGCCGCTAAGCCCCCATTTGCAAAATATGTAAAGTTTTTATTAGGCCAGCATGATTTTGTGATCTATGCCTTTGTCCAGACTAGGCTTTTTAGATAGTCATTGCCTCGTATCAAGTGCATCATGGGTCCCTCCTAGGATCACTATATGGTGTTGTCTATAGGAATTTTTGATGGCATTATTATTGCTTAGCAAAAGCTTTAGGTCCAGGTCACCTTCCTTCATATTGATCGTCAAGTTTGTTTGGGGCTCATTACCCTTGATCAAGGTCCTTCTTAGATTTTTGCTAGTGTTAATGCTAGTACTTGTGGTCATCATAGGTATATTGCTTGGGATCTCATCTCTAAGTTATTTAAATTTAATTACCTTTTCTATTAATTGGTGATTGGAATGTCATCCTCTATGCTAAGGATAAATAGGGAGAAAAATCTTTCAAAGCTGATCGTGATATCAAGGAGTTCAAATCCTTTATCTGTGTTACTAATTTGGTTGATCTTGATTTTTATGGGCCTAAGTATACATGGTGCAATAATAGGCTTGGTTTGGCTAGGGTTTGGAAAAGATTGGATCGAATATTCACATCGGATGGTTGTCCAATCTTTATCTAGGCTCTTAAGTGGCTTATTTGGCCAGACTTGCATCGGATCATTATCCCCTTTTTCTCTCAATAATTCATCAAAGGCAGAGACGTTGCTCTCCTTTTAGGTTTGAGAGATTTTGGATGATGCATGATGATATTAGGGAAATAGTTAAAGCCGCTTGGTCCACTAATTTTCAAGGCCCTTGTATTGATAGGCTATCTTTGCTTCTGGCCAATGTTAGACATAAGGTTGGCCACTGGAACAAGAAGAAGATAGGCAATTTATTTCAAATGCAAACTTTCTAAAACTATGACTTGATCAACATTTTACTTTACTCTCCTATTTTAGGGCTTATCATGAAAACTTATATATGCAAGAGGTTTTTTTGGAGATAGAAGTCCCAAGTTCTCTGGCTTAAGGAGGGTGATGCAAATACTTATTTCTTTTATAGGTCTATCTTATTAATGCGTCGGGTCAATCGGATTTCACAATTAACATTAGATACTAGGGTCATTGTAGATTCAGAGGATGGTATCTGGACTTGCTTGTTCAGCACTTTAAAATTTGTTGGGACCTTGATTGGTAGCTTCAAGAGGTGTTTACCCCTCAGATGGCTCATATTTTATTTGTTGCTAACAATGAAGTCTTAATCTCCAATATCACTCAAGCTGCAATAGAGACGGCTATATTTTCTTTCCATCCTGATGAATCTCCCAGTCTTGATGGGTTTCAACCATTCCTTTTCTAAGCCTTTTGGAATCTCATTAACCTAGATGTTATAGATGTTTTCCAAAATTCTATTATGTGGCTTCTTGGAAACAAAATTTCATTACACTTCTTCCAAAAGTTTCCAACACCTCCTTAGCACAAGACCTTTGACCTATAAGACTTTGTAATACAATTTTTAAAGTTGTTGCCAAAATCCTCATTATCTGAATGTCCAAGGTCATACCACTTCTTGTGTCCTCTTTTGCTACCTTTGTTCCTGGGAGGAACATTATTGATAATACTCTATTGGCTCAGTAGTAAATCCATTCTCTTCACAAAGCTTCTCCCACCTAAAGCCTCATGTTACTAAAACTTGATATGGAGAAAGCTTTTGATAGATTTCAATGGGATTACTTGACCATACTTCTTCAAGCTTTCAATTTTCACAGTAAGTTTATCTCCAGGATAATCGCATGGATCTCCCAGCCTCAATGTGCCTTGCTTATTAATGACTCTTCATCAAATTGATTCTCCATTGCTTGTGGTTTATGCCAAGAGTGCCCTCTATATCCTTATTTATTTATCTTTGACTCTGAACTTCTTTCTACTTATTTGTAGGGAGCATTTCAAATGAGTTTGCTGGGGGCTTATAGACCAAGACTTTAGGGACCTAAAATTTCTCATATTTTATATGCCATCGACTACCTTTTGATCATTAGGACTACTATTCGTGATGTTATTACTTTAATATCAATTCTAGATGCTTACAATCTTGCATCCGAGTAGGTAGTTAATCATTCCAAGTCACATATCTTTTTTAGCCCTAAGGTTGGTTCTTCTATCAAGGAGCAGATTCTGCATATTTTTCAAATGCTAGTTTGTGACGGCCCAACCCATGTCAGAATCCAAAGCCCAAACAAAAAAAAAAAATGATGAAGACTCCCTACGGGAGTCTTCTTCTCCCGACCGGCTCCTAATCGGAGTTGGAAACCTCACCGGAGAGGAGTCAAACTTCTCTCCTCCAGTTCTATTTAAAGGGGAGACCCTTCTCCCTGCTTCCTACCAAAGAATTTTGGGGCAAAACGGCGGCAATCGTTGAAAAATCCACCGCAGAAGACCGTCCCTGTGCCGTCTAATTTTTCGTCGGAAAAGCCTAGCCGGCATCGGAGGTAAGCTTCCTCTCCTTCCTCTCTTCTCCCCCTTCCTTCCCGTGCCGATGTGCACGCTCGTCGGTGACAGAAGTCGTCGGATTTTGTTGCGGAAGAACCTTTCTTTTTGCCATTTTTCCGTCGCCGGTGGTTACCGCTGACCACCGGTTTGATCTCCTCTTGCCGCCGGATCACCTCTCCTTCGGCCACCGACTATCCCCGCGTCGGCTGCGCCGCCAGCCGGCCAACCAAAGAGGGGATCAAAGATCCCCTGTTTCGGTCAAAAACAAGCCCACGGGAAGAAGAAAAGAAAAAGAAGAAGAAGAAAAGAAGAAGAAGAAGGAAAAGAAAAAGAAAAAGAAAAGAAAAAGAAGGAAAAGAAAAAGAAAAAGAAAAGAAAAAGAAGGAAAAGAAAAAGAAAAAGAAAAGAAAAAAAAAGGGAGAAAAAGAAGCAGAAAAATAATATAATAATAATAATATAATAATAATAGAATTTTCTCTCCTCTCTTCTGTGAAGAAAAAGAAAAAAAAAAGAAAGAAAGAAAAGAAGAGAAAAGAAAAGAAAAATTATTAAATTAATTAATAAATAATGATATAAATAATAAAATATGAGAAAAAAAATTTCTCTCTCTTCCCTCTCTCTCTTCAGCCTAAACTAGTATTTTCTCTCTCTAGAATTAAACTTTCTCTCTCTACTTTCTCTCTCTAGAATCTTCTCTCTAGATTATTTCTCTCTCCTAAGATTTCTAGAATTTTGAGAAGAATGATGATGAATTTAAATGATCCTCGTGATGAATTTTTGATTCGTGATCATCGGACGGTACACCGACATCCACTTTGATTAGATCAGGTATTTTAAGATTTTATTTTTCATAATTTTATTGAATTATCTACATGATAATCTTAGCATGATTTGATCTGATCGATCTAATTTGTTGAATCATATCGTCTGAGGAGTCCAAGATGAATTTTTTCTCTCTAAAATTTTCTCTCTCTAGAATTTTCTCTTTCTAAAATATTCTCTCTCTTGATTGATTCTCTTTCTAAAAAGGTTGGTGAATGAAAGAATTTCTTTTAATAGTCTTGATCTGATTCTAATGAAGAATCCTGATCCATGATTGTCAGACAGCGTACTGGCACCCACCTTGATCAGACCATGAATCTTTAGATTTGTTCATCCATGATTTTGATCTAGCCATGACTTGATTTGATCATGTTGATTTTATCAATCGAGATATTGGATCAATCGTAATGTTGGATTGTGTCAACTGATCAATTCGAATTGTACCTCATGAATTCTCTCTCCTATGATTTTCTCTCTCTACTTGATTTTATGAAATCAATGAAGAAACCTCAGTCCTATCACTTCGAATCTGATTTGATCTGATAGTCAAATCTTGGATCGTTTAGGTCCTAATTAGATTTTGATTAGATGAAATTAGATGATCGGACCCAATCTAAACCGTTGAAATATGGTATTCGTATTCTTTCTAATTATTGAAATTGATTCTGTATAGGATTATGAATGTTTGATCATGGGATATCGCGATATGATCTACGAACAGAATTTTTGAAAGAAAATTTATAGAATTATGTGGGTTTATTGGAATGCGTTCGAGGTAAGTAATGTTTCACTTTTTTTAGATTTATCGATAAATTATAATATATTTTTCTGATATGATTTATGAAACGATGCATGAATTGGATGAATGGTATTTTGTTATGAAAATATCTTATTTGAAATATTATGATAAAGCATGATTGAACATATTGATTTCATGATGCATTACATTGATTGATTTCGATACTACATGATTATATATTTTATTATCGAAATTAGAATATAAAATATAATTTATGAAGAATTATGATATAAGAAACATGATGAATTGACAACCTGACTATGTAAAGGACCCCGCCAATGGGGGCATATACGTTGGCAATTGATTGTCCTGAGGGTTTATGTCGCCAGTGAGACCAGCGACATGTCGCCAGAGAGACCAGCGACAAACCGTCAGAGAGACCAGCGGTTCCGAAGGACTTTGCTGTCAGATGATTCGCAGCTCACCGCAAGCAGATATACGGTATTATGACACTGCCACAAGAAAAATATGGTTATAGCTCATGGTTGACGAAAAAAATTTAAGAATGAAAGAAATTAAAATCTTGAAAGAAACTTGAATTTTTGAAAAAGAAATAAATTTGGCATGAATTATGTTGCATAATTGAAATTGATTTCGAATTGATAAACTCTATATGCTTATTTTCTATAAATGAATTATTTACTTAGATGCCTGATGAAATCTGTTGAGAAGTGATCATTGCTTACTGGACTGTCTAGCTCATTACCTCTTATTTTACTATTTTTATAGATGTTGAGGAATTAAGATGATACAAGATATGAAAGGAAGAGAGATCAGAAGCAGAATCTTCATACTTTTATTTTAGGTTGAAAGGCTTATTGAATTTGATGTAAAGCCTATGAATCGTTGTTGAATTTATTGAGATATTAAAGAAGAAATTTAGATCGTTATATTTTAGATTTAAATTATTATCTAATTATTCTGCTGTTGTTTTAGAATAGTATGATAAGATGCCTGGCATGCTTATGGGAAGAGTTTTCTATGAGTATGCGGCGGTTGCCATGACCCTCGATTCACAATTTCGGGTCGGGGGCGTGACAATTAAAGTGGTATCAGAGCATAAGTGGATGAATTATGAAACATAGAATCAAATATAGAATGGGTGTAAGTGGATAGATACTAGGGACATTATAGTGTAGATCTTTGATGATTGTAGTGGGAGAAATATTTAAAAATTTTGGTTAAACATTTAGATTATGTATAAAAGGATCGCAAGAGATTATGACATATGGAGTTTGAAATATGATGGATAATCTATAGATCATGATATGATTAGTTAGATCTTGATCGAAAGTAATCACAAAAGGATTGATATAAAATTTTATTATGTATTATGGTTATTAATTTGATCATTGGTTATTCAAGTGAATTGTAAGTTCAAATTCGATGTGAGAATAATACTATGATATTACTTCTAGTTGAGAAGTTGACTATTATTGGCAAGATAAAGATTTGATAATAAAATGTTGTTCCAGGATGGACTAAGAAAGTCTCTTATGATGCTTGATTGGAATATTTATCGAAAGCGAACTTGATATGTGGATTATATATAAAGTGGCATATTAGGATAAATGCATATTTGAGGATATCACAAAGAAACCTATTTCTTATTGATGAAATCGATTATGAGGTTGTAGAATATTTATTGTACTGGAATCTTTAATCATCATCTTTAGATCTAGATAATAGATTTTATTATGTCTCTTGGAGACTTCATGATGTGTATGAAATTTTAATTTAAAGATTTCGTATCTAAGTTGATCAAGAGATTTTCTGATATTATTGTTGAGGTTGTTAATGAAAAATTGATATCTTTAGATTAAGACAAAAGATCTGATTTATATTTATTTCAGATTAAGGGATCCATGTGAATTTACAATTTAGAAATTTTGGATTTAAGAATTGATATGGAGTTTCCTTTGCTTTTGTTAACGAGGTCCCTAATTGAATCTACTGTTAAATGGATATTTGATTTTTTTGAAGCTTGTATGATTGTTATGAAAGGATATTTAATAGATATTGAAGATCCTGATGATAGAAATTTTAGAAAAAAAAATAATGATTTGAAATCCATATATATTCTAATGATGTCCAAATTTGGTGGAGCATCGAAGGATTTTTTTTCATTGACTTGACTTATAAAGATTTTGATTTGGAAATTATCAAATTGAATTGATATGAGAATTAAGATTTGATTCATAGTAAATCTATATGATGGTTCAAATATGATATTGGACTCAATGGTTAATCAAGATTATTGTACATCAGTAAAAGTATAAATGAGAATCGAAAGTTAATCTTTGACTTCAATTGAAATTTAAAATTTTAGATCTTTTCTATTGATAAGATAAAGAAATAATTTGATCAAATTTTTTTTTTGTGAACCTAAGAAATTTTGATTGTTAGATCAAAGTGCGCAGCGGAAGCATGGTAATCTGAATTATTTTGAGTAAGTCAGGAATGATGACTCTTTGAGTTAAAGAATTATGATAGATAATATGATTTGATACAAAAAATTTATTGATGTTAGAAAGAATAATATTAAAAAAAAATTTGGATATCCTTAATGTGATTTTTAAAAGTAGTGCTTCCACCGACTATGCTACAAAAAAATATTTAGCATCCTAATTCTAAGATGAGTGGATCCTTGATTTTTAATTTTAGATTTAGAATATTTAGAGATAAATTTTCTCTATTCTAGAATTAAATTTTATAATTCTCTATTTATCAGAAAGAATTTGAGATTGTTTATCGAATAATGATTTTGATCTTAGATTATTATATCCAAATATTTATCTCCAGGGTATAATGAAATTTGAAGTTAGAACTCTTTTGATCATTATTATTTCTCTGACTAAATAAAAAAGATTGAGGTTATCTATTGATATGGACGATTGTTCTACAAAAGATGGATTGGAGTTATTTAATTTGATAAGGAATCGATTAATTAAGAGTTGTTAATATTTAGATAAAGAAAATTGATATACTTACTTAGAATAGAGACATTGATTTTGATTATAAAAAAAATATAGTTTTGATTTAGATCAATTTTTGAGTTATTGATTTTTATTATGGAATGACTTAATGATAAAAATTTGCTTCAAGAATTAGAATATTTAAGAGTTTGAGGGTTTGAGTAAGAAAATTTCGATGACTAGAAATAGTGATATTGATTCAATCAATAATGGTGATATTGATCTTTATGAAATGACTTAATGATGAAGTTGTATCGAGAATTAAAATATCAAAAATTCGAGAATAAGATTGAAATGATAAATCTTCAACCTTTGAAAGTACGAATACGAAAAAATATTTTTGAATTTTGATTGATTGGGATGTCATCAAATGATTCATAAGAAGTATGTTTTTCCTATCTTATGATGGGTTGAAATTAAGAGTGGATAATATAAAAAAAAATGAATGATGATGATGAATGAAGTTCTTATGCAAGAATAGAGATATTGATTTTCTTCTATTCACAAGAGATAGATTTGATTTTGATCTAGTCATGAGGTATTGAACATTATTTTATAGGGAATGAGAGCATAATTTTGAAATTCTTAAAATATTAAAAATCTTTGAGATGTTGATCTTGATAAATAAGAAAATGAATGGTTCCATTTCAGATTGATGTTTGATGTATCGACTTTTTCCTTATGAAATGATTTAAGAATGAATTCATATCAAGAATTAGAATATTGAAATATTTGTGGATGAGATTCAAGTAAGAAACTATGAAGACACAAGCAAGAAAAATTTTGAGGACGAAATTTCTTTTAGAGGGGAAGAATGTGACGACCCAACCCATGTCAGAATCCAAAGCCCAAACAAAAAAAAATGATGAAGACTCCCGCAGGGAGTCTTCTTCTCCCGACCGGCTCCTAATCAGAGTCGGAAACCTCACCGGAGAGGAGTCAAACTCCTCTCCTCCGGTTCTATTTAAAGGGGAGACCCTTCTCCCTTCTTCCTACCAAAGAATCCCGGGGCAAAACGACGGCAATCGTCGAAAAATCCACCGCGAAAGATCGTCCCTGTGCCGTCCAATTTCTCACCGAAAAAGCCTCGCCGGCGTCGGAGGTAAGCTTCCTCCCCTTCCTCTCTTCTCCCCCTTCCTTCCCGTGCCGATGTGCACGCTCGCCGGTGACCGAAGTCGCTGGATTTTATTGTGGAAGAACCTTCCTTTTTGCCGTTTTTTCATCGCTGGTGATCACCGCCGACCACCAGTTTGATCTCCTCTTGCCGCCGGATCACCTCTCCTTCGGCCGCCGACCATCCCCGCACTGGCTGCACCGCCGGCCGGCCAACCAATAAGGGGATCAAAGATCCCCTGTTTCGGTCAAAAACAAGCTAACGGGAAGAAGAAAAGAAAAAGAAGAAGAAGAAAAGAAAACGAAGAAGAAGAAGGAAAAGAAAAAGAAAAAGAAAAAGAAAAGAAAAAGAAGGAAAAAACAAAGAAAAAGAAAAAAAAAGGGGAAAAAGAAGCAGAAAAATAATATAATAATAATATAATAATAATAATAGGATTTTCTCTCTTCTCTTCCGTGAAGAAAAAGAAAAAAAAAGAAAGAAAGAAAAGAAGAGAAAAGAAAAAAATTATTAAATTAATTAATAAATAATGATATAAATAATAAAATATGAGAAAGAGAGTTTCTCTCTCTTTCCTCTCTCTCTTCAGTCTGAACTAGTATTTTCTCTCTCTAGAATTGGACTTTCTCTCTCTAAAATCTTCTATCTAGATTATTTCTCTCTCCTAAGATTTCTAAAATTTTGAGAAGAAAGATGATGAATTTAAATGATCCTCGTGATGGATTTTTGATCCGTGATCATCGGACGGTACACCGACATCCACTTTGATTAGATCAGGTATTTTAAGATTTTATTTTTCATGATTTTATTGAATTATCTACATGATAATCTTAGCATGATTTGATCTGATCGATCTAATTTGTTGAATCATATCGTCGGAGGAGTCCAAGATGAATTTTCTCTCTAAAATATTCTCTCTCTTGATTGATTCTCTCTCTAAAAAGGTTGGTGAATGAAAGAATTTCTTTTAATAGTCTTGATCTGATTCTAATGAAGAATCCTGATCCATGATTGTCAGACAGCGTATTGGCACCCACCTTGATCGGACCATGAATCTTTAGATTTGATCATCCATGATTTCGATCTAGCCATGACTTGATTTGATCATGTTGATTTTATCAATCGAGATATTGGATCAATCGTAATGTTGGATTGTGTCAACTGATCAATTCGAATTGTACCTCATGAATTCTCTCTCTAATTTTTTCTCTCTACTTGATTTTATGAAATCAATGAAAAAATCTCGGTCCTATCACTTCGAATATGATTTGATCTGATAGTCAAATCTTGGATCGTTTAGGTCCTAATTAGATTTTGATTAGATGAAATTAGATGATCAGACCCAATCTAAATCGTTGAAATATGGTATTCGTATTCTTTCTAATTATTGAAATTGATTCTGTATAGGATTATGGATGTTTGATCATGAGATATCGCGATATGATCTACGAACAGAATTTTTGAAAGAAAATTTATAGAATTATGTGGGTTTATTGGAATACGTTCGAGGTAAGTAATGTTTCACTTTTTCTAGATTTATCGGCAAATTATAATATATTTTTCTGACATGATTTATGAAACGATGCATGAATTGGATGAATGGTATTTTGTTATGAAAATATCTTATTTGAAATGTTATGATGAAGCATGATTGAACATATTGATTTTATGATGCATTACATTGATTGATTTCGATACTACATGATTATATGTTTTATTATCGAAATTAGAATATGAAATATGATTTATGAAGAATTATGATATAAGAAACATGATGAATTGACAACCTGACTATGTAAAGGACCCCACCAATGGGGGCATATACGTTGGCAATTGATTGTCCTGAGGGTTTATGTCGCCAGCGAGACCAGCGACATGTCACCAGAGAGACCAGCGACAAACCACCAGAGAGACCAGCGGTTCCGAAGGACTTTGCTGCCAGATGATTCGCAGCTCACCGCAAGCAGATACGCGGTATTATGACCCTGCCACAGGAAAAATGTGGTCATAGCTCATGATTGACGAAAAAAATTTAAGAATGAAAGAAATTAAAATCTCGAAAGAAACTTGAATTTTCGAAAAAGAAATGAATTTGACATGAATTATGTTGCATAATTGAAATTGATTTCGAATTGATAAACTCTATATGCTTATTTTCTATAAATGAATTATTTACTTAGATGCCTGATGAAATCTGTTGAGAAGTGATCATTGCTTACCGGGCTGTCTAGCTCATTACCTCTTATTTTTTTGTTTTTACAGATGTTGAGGAATTAAGATGATACAAGATATGAAAGGAAGAGAGATCAGAAGCAGAATCTTCATACTTTTATTTTAGGTTGAAAGGCTTATTGAATTTGATGTAAAGCCTATGAATCGTTGTTGAATTTATTGAGATATTAAAGAAGAAATTTAGATCGTTATATTTTGGATTTAAATTATTGTCTAATTATTTCGCTGTTGTTTTAGGATAGTATGATAAGATGCCTGGCATGCTTATGGAAAGAGTTTTCTATGAGTATGCGGCGGTTGCAATGACCTTCGATTCATAATCTCGGATCAGGGGCGTGACATAGTTAAAGAGGTGTTTGGAATTATTTGGACGGTCCGCTATCTACTGCTTCTTTATCCACATCTGACTTCAATTACCTCATGAAGAAGTTGGATGATAAAATTTTGGATGGAAGTGGAAGGCCCTTTCCTTTGGTGGTTGGATAACCCTTCTATACTCAGTCCTCTCTTCCATCCCCCTTTATACTATGACTTCTATTCATGTGCCTACTTCGGTTCTTAAATCTACGGAGAAAGAGTTCCATGCTTTTTTATGGGGCCACTCTTCTATCATTGAGGTTTTCACATCCTTACATGATCTAAAATATGGATGCCTAAAAGTTAGGGTGGTTTTGATTCGTAGACTTTGCAAACTAGACAGCTAGCATTAATGGGTAAAATTGCAATCAATCTTATTCTACATCATATCTACATACAGACTTAGCTGGTTCAATCTAAATATAAATGCTATGGCACTTGGATTGATTATCGTAGATCTCATAGAAGCTCAAGTACTTGGACCAAAATAAATGCCATCAGAGCTTAGCTACAACAATATCTGATTTGGATGCTAGGAACTGGCACTTCTATCAATGCCTATTATGATCCATAGATTTCTAATGTGCCCTTGTCTTGACTGTCTATCTTCATTAACTCTGATATTGATTTGACTTTTTTCAATGTTGCAGATTTTATAATTGCAAACATATAGATCCTTGCCTTCTACTTTAATGTTGACTTGATGTTTGCTATCAAGAAAATCCCTATTCCTTTGCACCAATGGCAACTATGTTGCTTCAACTCCAATACCACAGATGTTTCTCTACCGGATACTATTTCAGCTTTTTCTTCGCTTGACTCCATCCCTCATCCTCAACAATTTCAATGGATCTGAAAAGTCATTAACCCAATGAGGGTTAAATGTTTCCTATGAAAATTAATATGGGACTATTTTCCATATAAATCTCCTTTAAATCAGAGGGGCATATTATCAGACTCCTTGGTTCATTGTGATCTGTGTGTTGATAGTGCGGAAGACATTGAACATGCTATTGTGATATGTCCTTTTGTTCAGCAATGTTGGACTTTTCTTGCCATGATTTCTGAGCTACATTCTCCTCCTACTTCTTTGCTAGCACTGGCTACATCAGTAGCTCATGCTCAAATAGAGAATAGGATGAAAGCAATGGTGAGTAACATGGCTTGGTTAATTTGAAATTCTTGTAATGCAAGAATCTTTCAGCAGCATACTGCTGCTTTTTCATAATTGGTTCACCAACTATCACTCTATTTATAGGATATTAATGAAGCATTTCCTTCAAACTCCTAGATAAAGACCTGGGGCAGCATTCATGTGCCTCAGCACATGTCCTCATCTAACTCTCTCACTTGGCTGCCTCCTCCCATTAGGGGGTTAACATTAAATTTTGTTCTATCGTGTAAGCTCAAAGAGCTAGTGTTGCCTATGGTGTTCTTTTATTTACTCAAAGCAAGTGCCTTTCTCTCTGCTCTGTGCCTTATGCTGAGCTCTTAGCAGCTTAGTTAGGATTGAAAGCAACAGCTTAATTCTTTAAAGATAAAGAGTTTTTTATGCAAGGTGACTCCCTTATTATGATTCATTAGATTCCACATCCTTCCTCATGTAAAATTGCAAAGATTCCTATTTTCAAAGACATTCTAGCTATTATTAGTCTGTTCCCGCTTGCAATACTTTCCATTTTTATTGGAAACTATTGACTGACTATCTAAACAAGCTTTATTAGGTAACTGCTCCTTTTTGAGATATTTTCTGCCTTTTCACTTAGCTCAGATTTTGCAACATGATCAGATACAAATTACCAAGCCTTGTCATGGAGTCTACGTACTGTCACACCATTAGAGGTATCATCCTTTCAAGTATCTTACTCTTGTTAGTAGAGATGAAGGTATCATCATGTGTCTATCGGAACATCTCCCCGACACTATCCCTTGGTACACTTTATGTGTGTATGTTTTTTGTTCTATTATGGCAGATTTTTTGGACAGCTAACTCTTATGTCTCTAAGTCTCCTAATTGCCTTGCTGGAAGCTAAGTTTCATATCCATTATTTTTATATTATGCTTCCTTGTTACTCAATGTCATTGTTAGTTATACTATGGCTTTCAGAGTGGTTGGCCTCAGTTATCTTCACTGACTAATCATCTATATGCTGAAAGTGTTGATCTAGCTTGGGTATATGAGTTCTTATTTTTTATATTTTTGGATGTTAGTAGTGCTCTTATCTGCTCATTATACTCTGTAGCTCTATCAGATGGTGCTAGGTTTCATTCTCCGCAAGAGCACTTGTTAGCATCAGATTGTTCTTCAATGGTTGGTATTTGATCCAAATTTGGCTCATGGCCATGGTTCTTGTTGTGTTTCCCATACAAAGGTGGTATTGGCCTTTGTTAAACTTCTTCCCCTCTATATACAACTACATTGTTAGCAGAAATTGGTACTTGCATCAAATTCTTATCAATATGGTCCCAAGTCTCCACTTGCTCCAAGCCAGTTGTGAGCTTCTGCATCTCACCAACTGAGTTCAAAATCATCCAGAGCAACCTGCTTGGTCTCTGTTACTATTATGTGTTAGGAAATGTGTTCTAAAGCTAATCGTTTGATGAATATACTAATTATAAATGTATATGAATTGATAAATAATAAAAATTATTTAACCTTTTTTATCACAAGATTACATCTTCTAACGAACTCCTATATTGTGATGAAGTCTTGAAGACTACTTTGATCGATAAAGGAAGATTTATTGCGTAGTTCTTAAATTAGTTTACGATCAAACGATATGCTATTACTAGGACGATAGCGATTTCAAGTATAGGTCGTTGTGTGCCATATGCATTGGTTGTCTTCATAACCAAATGGTGTGAAGACACTGGTATGACATACAGGTGAGAAATAAGAGTACACCATCACTGAACGTGACCAACTGTGGAGCACTCTGCTATCAATGATAGCTCGCGAAGGGTATGAGTATAAGTGTTCCTCTGATCTGAGATCACCATGGTGACTTGCAAGCAACTCACTTTATTTTGGTGCCGGACTAACTAAGTTTTTAATTCAGTAACGGAAGGTTTGTTGGTGCAATCAAGTACTTGTCAAGTCGGTGCATGAGTCAAGATAGGATTGATCCCTCTGAATTAGTAGGAGTTAATGCATTAATGTATTTCAATTTAGCAAAATCTGAGCCCGGATAATCCATGTGATGGATTTGAAAGATTGAAATACAATGTGGATAACTTATCTAGGATTGACAGTTAAATCCTAGGTCATCCTCGAGCATTAGGGTCAAAGAGATTAATTATATAATAACCATATGCCAGTAGGTTCTTAAATGTTGCTTCGCCATCATTCGACCTATCCGGACGTCGGGTCATCATTGCTAGATGGTTACATCGATTGATTCAAAAATTTATTTATGTACTACCAGTTTAGGTTAGAACCTATGGGGTCACACTCAAAAAAAATTTCTGACTGATCATGTGGCTGATCAACAATTGAGAATTGTTCAAGAACTTAATCATCAATTCGATTGATGATTAACCTTATGCAAAAGTTACAATAAATTTATTCACCAAGTGTTAGTGAATTTATAGAGTATTAATTAGCAATTAGATTGCTGATTAGCTCAATTTGATTGAGTAAAGAGAATTAAATAAAATCTAATTAGATTAGATTCAATTAGGTTTGATCTGATTAAGTTATGAGAGGACCTAATCGCTAAGGGAGAAATGTCCTTGATTTGATAAGGACTTTGGTTCAATCAATTCTTAATTTGATTGAAATTTGATTAAAAATTTATGAACCTAATTAAATTGAATTTTATATATTTTATTTGAGCTAAACCAGATGTGATTTGATTTAGATTCAAATAAGAAAATCTAGAGTCCATATAAGATTGGACTCTTCCTTCCCATGCGCCTCCCACTTTGACGCCAACTTTCTCCACACTCAAGAGGTTTTTGCATGAGATTTTTTCATGCCAAAGATGTCTTCTCCCTCCATTTCTCACATCCAAATTTGATTTGATTTTGATCAAAAGAATATTTTGAAATTGGATTTCAAAACATTCCTTATCAAGAGAATCTGTTCTTATCCAAATCACTCCACACGCCAACTTATTTTTTCTCCTTATGTGTGCGACACTTTGAGGAGGATTTTTATGATGAAAAATCAGATTAGGATCTGATTTCACATGAAAAAATAAAAGAAGGGGCGTCCCTTATTTGTTTTGGGGCGTGAAAATTGTGGAAGGGCGACATATCTTAAAGAGTCCAAGATTCTTAGGACTCTTCACCCAACCTTATTACATGCCAATAAAAAGGGATCAAGTTCTCACTTTTGTATGTGTAAGAGATCTGAGAAGGAGTTCTCCACATTGAGGGGCTTTGGGGCGTGGTTCTTGATGTAAAAAAAGGAGGAGAGTCCTCTCTCTTGGGGTGTGTGTAAAACCTAATCTTCTAGGATTTCTACCTCAGGATTTGGGAAGAGAAAAAAATAAAAGAGAAAATAGTTTCTTTTCCATCTTTCTTCTACCTCTTCATCTCCTCCAGAAGTTCATCTTCAACTATTAAAAAAGTTTTAGAGATTTGAAGAAGGGATCCAGATCAGCCAAGAAGAAGGTCTTCGCGCGAGCTAGCTGTTATGACCTGGCCCAATTGAGCCTTAAACCCAACCCACAAAAGCCCATCAAAAAAAAAAAAATTGAAGAAGACTCTTGTAGGGAGTCTTCTCCTTCCTCCTAATCAGATCCTAATCGGAGTTGAAAAATATCACGACTCCTCCCCTCCAACTCTATTTAAGGGGGAGACCCCTTCTCCCTTTCTCCACCTAAGAATCCCGAGGCAAAATGGTAGAGATCATCGAAAAATCCTCATGAAAGCCCATCACCATGCTCGCCTTGATGTCTCGCTAGAGACGTCGTCGGAGCTCGAGGTAAGCCTCAGTTTCTCTGCCTCTCTTCTTCCCCTTCCTTTCTGTGCCCGTGTGCACGATCGCCGGCCACTGGAGTCGTCGGATTTTGTTGCAGAAGAAATTCTTATTTTTTTTATTGTTCTTCTTGATTTTTCAGGGCAGGTGGTCACTGCCAACCGTTGGATTTAGTTCTCCCAAGCCGCCCCATCATTAATCTTCCGTCGTCGGCCACCGTCATGCCGGTCGCACTGCTAATTGACCGACCAAAGGATGGGACCACATGGTCCCCTGTTTCGCCCAAAGGAGGCCACAGGAAGAAGGAAGAAAAAGAAAAAGAAAAGAAAAAGATAAGAAAAAAAAAGAAAAAGAAAAAAAATAAAATAAAAAAAATAATAAATAGACTCTCTCTCTTCTCTCTCTCCCTCTTTTCTTCTCTCTCTAATCTCTCTCCACTTTCTCTCTCTTTCTCTCTCTAAAATTCTCTCTCTAGATTATTTCTCTCTCTAATTATTTTTAAAATTTTGAAAAGAATGATGATAAATTAAAATTGATCCTAATAATGAATTTTGATCTGTGATCGCTGGATGGTATACCGGTATCCACCTTGATCAGACCTAATATTTTTTAAGATTCTATTTCTCATGATTTTATTGAATTATCTACATAATAATTTCAGCATTATTTGATCTGATCTGATCGATTGAATTTGTTGAATCATATCGTCTGAAGAGTCTAAGATGAATTTTCTCTCTCTAGAATTTTCTCTCTCTAAAATTATTTTTCTTTCTTTCTTGATTTCTCTCTCTAAAAAAATTTATCAATGAGAAATTTTTTTTAATATTTCTGATCTGAAGAAGAATCCTGATCTATGATTGTCGGGCAGCGTACTGGCACTCACCTTAATCAGACCCGATATTTCTCAATTTGATTATTTATGATCCTGATTTAACCATGACTTGGATTAGATCATTTTGATCACACCAATCAAAATATTGGATTGTGGCACTTGATTAATTTGGATTGTATCTTATGAATTCTTTCTCTTCTGATTTTCTCTCTCCACTTGATTCATGAACCCAATGAAGGAACCTCGATCTTATCACTTCGAAATCGATTTGATCTGATAGTCAAATTTTGGATTGTTTATGTCCTAATTAAATTTTGACCAGATAAAATTAGATGATCGGATTAATCTAGATGATAGGATACGGGTGTCCATCAATTCTATTTTTCTTAATTATTTCGATCTTTTTTAATTATTAAAATTGATCCTGTATAGGATTGTGGATGTTTGATCATGGGATATCACGATATGATCTACGAACAAAATTTTTGAAAGAAAATTTATAGAATTATGTGGATTATTGGAATGCATTCAAGGTAAGTAATGTTTCATGTTTTCTAGATTTATCGATAAATTATAATATATTTTTCTGACATAATTTATGAAACGATGCATGAATTGGATGAATAATATTTTGTTATGAAAATATCTTATTTAAAATGTTATGATGAAGCATGATTGAACATATTGATTTTATGATGTATTATATTGATTAATTTCGATACTACATGATTATATATTTTTTTATCGAAATTAGAATATGAAATATGATTTATGAAGAATTCTGATATAAGAATAATATGAATTGACAACTTGACTATATAAAGGACTCCACCAATGGGGGCATATATGTTGGCAATTGATTTGTTCTGAGGGTTTATGTCGCCAGTAAGATCAGTGATATGTCGCCAGTGAGACCAGCAACAAACTGTCAGCGAGACCAGCAGTTCTGAAGGACTTTGCTGTCAGATGATTCGCAGCTCACTGTAAGAAGATACGCGGTATTATGACCCTGCCATAGAAAAAATGTGGTCATAGCTCATGATTGATGAAAAGAACTTAAGAATGAAAGAATTTGGAATCTCGAAAGAAATTTGAATTTAAAAAAAAAAATAAATTTAGCATGAATTATATTGCATAATTGAAATTGATTTCAAATTGATAAACTCTATATATTTATTTTTTATGAATGATTATTTATTTTAATGTCTGATAAAATCTATTGAAAGTGATCATTGCTCACTGGGCTGTCTAGCTCATTACCTCCTATTTTTACTATTTTTATAGATGTTGAAAAATTAAGATGATACAAGATATGAATGGAAGAGTGATGAGAAGCAGAATCTCCATACTTTTATTTTAGGTTGGAAATCTTATTGAATTTAATGTAAGACTTATTGAACATTGTGAAATTTATTGAGATATTAAAGAAGAAATTTGGATTGTTATAATTTTAGATTTAAATTATTGATAAATTATTCTGCTGTTGCTTTATGATAGCATGATAAGATACCTTGCATGCTTGTGGAGAGAATTTTCTATAAGTATGCAGTGGTTGCCATAATCTTCGACTCACAATCTTAGATCGGGGGCGTGACACTAGCACTCTCGAGAAGACCGATCAGATCGAGACTTCGAGTGAACTTTTTATAGAGGTCAAATATATGTGTGGCTGTGAGCAGCTAGCAAGAATCATCCTTACCATATCTCTCAATAGTGGCAATCATCGACCCATGCTCAGGCATCGAGTTCTGAACTCAGATTAGAAGTAGATGTGATCTACTGCTTACATCCATGCATGCAGATTTTATTATATGATTATTTCAGATTTTATATGCAACATATCATGTCATAGATCCTAGAGTAGGTTGATTTGATGATTAGATCATATACATGTTAGATTAATTTGATTAATCTAATTATCTTCCATTGTAATTTATTTGAAAAAATTTCGAAATACATACATGAAATTGCCTACGTTTACCAACAGTGGTATCAGAGCCTAGATTCATTATGTCATATTATATGTGCATATTAAATCTAAATTTTAATTTTATTGAGATCTGATATGTGATATCTTAGATCTAAATTTGATTAATGGTTGATTGTACAAACTGATATAAGATTGTCCTGCTATAAGATTTACCCCTTATGATGAAAAGATTGTCGTAGTTTGTGTTGATCTTTGATAAAATCTAATTTTTTATGTTGCATATGATGTTTATGATCTAATTTAGATGTGATCTAAAGTTGTGATCAGATCTGATGTAATTTAGATTAGATTTACATTCAAACATATATGATATATGATTATATTAGATGATCTGATTAGCAAGTACTTGGATTGGGTTGATTATCAGGCCATCCGATCATAGGAGCAAGAAAGATTTAAAAGCCTTCTCTTCTCATTCAATGGGGTAATCTTATGGCGTGTAGGAATGCCATGTGATTAGATCCTATGAAGAAGAACACGAAAGAAAAAACTTATTTTTCTACAAAATCCTATGTTGCCCAGCTATGCAACCCAAGAGAGGGGGGGTGAATTGGATTTTTAAAAATTTAAACCTAACTTACAACTATGAAGATTATTTAACAATGAGCAAGATAAGTATGGAGAGTATAATTTATGCAAGGTGTAGAAGTTGGATGCAAGAATGCAAGAGGATAAAGAAATTTAAAAGGAGAGCAAGTAAGCACAACACAAACAAGAAGATTTATAGTGGTTCGGTGCCAACCTTGCACCTACATCCACTCTCCAAGATCCTACTTAAGAATTCAAATCCACTAAACTGTATTCAACCTGAATACAATCGTCGGAACCTCTGACTCTAGCTATCCCAAGCTAGAACACTTATTTTTCAGGTACAAGCCAACCCAATACAATCCGATTCGAGGTTCGGATAACCTATCCACATTTTGGAACCTTTCCAAAACAAAAACAACAACTCAAAAAGAGTATTACAGTTAATTGCACAGAAATACAGATGAAGCTCCTTTAATGAGCGAATAAAACTTTAAATACACTTTACACAATTAGAAGGAAGCTCTTTCTGATTTTCTCAAGGTGGTTGGAGACTTGAATGAGCTTTTTAGGAGTTGGTGAACTTAAAATAAAAGCTTCTTGAACTCTTTTAGTGGGCTCCTGCTTAGGATTGAAAAGAATGCTTGAAGAACCTTTTTCAAATCTCTTTCTTATGTTTGATTCCCTCCTTTAAGTCCCTTTATATAACTTCAAATAATGATGAAAAGTAATCTGGACTGAAATAGAGCCGTTAGAGCACATTAAATGAGCATTAAATGTAATTGAAACGGGTTAAAAAACTAGCCGTTGCAGAAATTTTCCGTCACAGGGGTCGACTCATGCTCATGGGTCGACCTCTATGGAAAAGAGCAGAAAATGACTGTTCTGTAATTTTGGCTTGCAGAGCAGCAGAGGTCGACTCATAGGGTCAACTCATGCCAAGGGGTCGACCCATGGGGTTGACTCACAGAGTGTGCCAGCCAAAAAATTTTATGTGCCGTTCAGCCCTTCTAGCCATGAGTCGACTCAAAAATATAAACCTGATTTTCTTACAAAATACACTTCCAAAAATATTGAAATTACCTCCAATAGATTGCACATCTTTTGTTCTTGCTCTTGAGGCTTCCGAATTAGATCTTGATAAAATTATGATTTTGCCCCTCAAATGCAATTAGTCTTTTTTCAAACCAAAATCATTAGAAACCCCCTCAAATATTTTGTAATCATCAAAATCAATTCAAGGAGCAACAATCTTCCCCTTTTTGATGATGATAAAATACTTGAGCAAAAGCATATATAAAGTATTGAACATAAATTTCAAATTTATGAAGATGCATCACCTAAATATTATAGCTAAAGATTTGAAACTTGCTAAAGATTTGAAATTTGCTTATAAGTTCATTTGCTTGAAAAAAAAAGCTGATGATTTTGATTCTTTGACACATGTACCCATTTGCTTAACAATTTACTTATTGCTCATTCTTTATTGCTTATTGCTCAATCTTGATTTTGATTCTCTACTCCTCCTTTTTGACAGCATCAACTAAGATTCTCTACTCTCCTTTTTAAGGACATATTTTCTCTATTCTCCCTTTTTGATGGGATCAACTTTATTTCTTTAGCTCACTTCTTTGATTGCTTATTTCTCTATTGCTTATTGTTTTACTCCCCCTCAATATAGCAAATGTAAAAGATATACCAATTTACTCATTTAGAGGATATTGCAATTCATAGTATTTCACAACATAAATATAAGTTATTTTTCATATCTCATAATTAAAAGCAATTCAATTTGATCACATTCATAGACATTCATTGAAGGTCAAAGTATCTACATATATATTCAAAAAGTGACTAAATACATAGGTGTTTCAATACATATGAGTCAACTTAGAGTACAAAATTTATGGATAGAAACTATTCAAGAGTCAATCAGTCAACACATTACATAGCCCACAAGATAGATCCTAGACAAAAATAAAAGAAAGGACAGACTACACTGGATCTAATAGATGTCATGGCTGGAAGGATCGGAGTCCGATGAATCAGAGATAGGGTGAGGAGATGTAGGATCATGTCCACGAGCTCGACCTCGATCGCGTCTGCCTCGACCATGGGTAGAGGTGCCAGCACGAGAAGAGGGGTGAGAAGATCTTGAAGGCTGAGAAGCTATAGACTGAGCTATGAGTGAGAGTCTGATGGTGTCCAGAAGATTCAAGGCTCTCAAAACAGACTATAGCAGAGCACTGAACTAAGTGGAAGCATGTTCACTAGAGCCCCTGATCTCTCTCCTCAGAAAGTCAAAGCCACTCTCTAAGACTCCTCGCAGTCTGGCCACCTCCACAGATAGGTCTGAGACTTCTGTGATGTCCTCATGCGGCTGTGGATGGGCTAGAGCTAACACTTGCCCCTACAAGTCAAGTACTCTGCCAGTCAGTCTCAATATACAATCCTCAAGCTGCTCAATGCGTACTGACTGATCAGTAATCATCTAGAAAATAGTAAAAATATGAGGGATCAGTGTCTGATCAGATACATCCTGAGATGTCGATCCCTGTGCAAAAATAGAAGTACCGATCTGTCGAGATAGAATGGAGGCTACTCGTTGAGATATCATCTCAATCTGATCATCTGCCAATCTGAGCTCTGAAGGATGTGCTCTGCTGTCCGACTGCTGAACTGAAGTATGCCTCCTCGCAGACTCTGACGGACCAGCCTCATGGTCAGAAACAAACTGAATATCTGGTGATACTGCCCTATGATCACGGAGGGGTGAGGATGGTCCTTCCTCCTCTGCTCTATCCTCGGCTCTCTCTTCCACACCTTTTGTCCAACCACCATCAGTTTTAGAAAATCCCATACGGTGCAATGTATAGCGGTTGATAGTGTCGGAGTGAGATAGCCTAGCTACTGCCTCCTCCTCAAAACTAACTCCGAACCTCCTAAATACTAAAGTGAGAGCCATTCCAAAAGGCAAGTGTGCCTTGGACCTGTTCAAGGTTTCTCTCATGGCCTCAAACATCAATGCAGGGAGGTTCAGGGGGGTTTGTATAATCACATGGTACATAATACAGATGTCTCGATCAGAAAGAAGATCATGTCTACCACTTCTAGAAAAAAATAATTTGGTTACCATGTGGTGTAGCAGTCTCATCTCAATAGAAAGAATCTTTGCCTCTAATTTGTTCAGACTTCCAGTGAAGGATCTCCCTAGGATAACATTTATTCCTTCCTCTTTAACTGGGAGTTCCATGTTGGTGTACCCCTCACAAGGTAAATGAAGTATCTCCCCCAAAAGCACAGGATCTAGGCTAATGTCTACACCCTTCACTGTGGATTTCACTGTTTCATTGCTGTACCCCAAGTTTAGGTAAAACTCTCTGACAAGATCAACATATGTATTTTCTTTCAAGGAGCAGTAAAATTTTCAACCTTGGTCCTTAATCTTTGATCCAATGGTGAACCCTTCTTTTTCAAAAAACCTGAAATCAATATTTTTTTCAGGCTCTACTTTTCTATCGGAGAGGGATACCTTACTAGGGCTGATTGGAGACCTGGTTGAAGCTGAAGCTGAACCAGGAGTAGGGTTTGAAGCAAAAGTGGTCTCGATTGCTAGTCTTTTTCGATGCACACTTTCCTCCAACCCATGAACGAATTTTCTCCTCTATGGAAGCTTCATCTTGGGAGCCATTTGCGCAACCAGGACTGGCATGGAACTTAAAAGAGCAAATGTGAGGGAGAGATGAAAGGTTTTTAGTGGAAAGATAAGGATTTTGGAGAAGTGATGTGCCGATTTGGAGAAGACGGGTAGAGTCTAGGGTAAGCTCGAATCACTCCAAATGAAGAAGGAGAAGGGGAGGAACTTGGTTCCAAGAGGACGATTTAGAGGGTGAGAGACGGTGGGAGAAGGATCTTGAGAGACAACTTAGATTTGAGGAAGAAGAGAGGGAGACTTTTGGTTTGGTGGAAGGAAGAAGGCGAAGAGTTGGGTCGGCTCAAGGAGAGATTTTCAACAAAAAGAGAGTGCCTGAAGGATTTAGTCATTATTACAAGTTTACCTTAGGGTCAACCACGGGGGTCGACTCATGGCACAGAGAAATTCAGAAAATGATGAAATAATTTCGAAAAAATTTGAAACATTAGAAGAAGAATGTTTATCCAAAAATTGATTATGAGAATGATAATTTTGGACTTTTGAGCTCAAAAAAAAAGATGAGAATTAAGCTAAAAGAATTTTTGGTGGTGATACCTTGAAATCAGAGAGACACTTAAGCAGATGGATCAAGGATTCCTAGTTCTCTCCTAATTTCACAAAATCTATCTTCACTTAAGGACTTGGTAAAGATGTCAGCTAATTATTTTTTAGTACAAACATAGTCAAGAATTATGTCTTTATTTTGGACATGTTCTCTTATGAAATGATGCCTGATTTCAA